>NC_043715.1:3047998-3058145 GCF_006229205.1 Suricata suricatta
CAGCGAATAAAATTGGAGATTAGACATTCACACAGGCGGGAGCTGGCACAGGGCAGCCCCCGGGGGGGGGGGTAGCAGAGGGGCCTAGGGGGAGGGGAGGCTAAGGGGCCTGGTGGGGGGGGCGGGGGGAGCAGGAGGGAGAGGGAGAGAATGGAGGGGAGGGGCTGCGGGAGGGAGGGGATCTGGCTGTGGGAACCGCACCTCCTGGCTTAGGCCCTCAGGCTGCCCCGAGAGGACATCAGGCCCGGGAGAGGGAGGTCCGGGCAGCTGTCCTGAGCACAGGGGTGGCTCAGCCTGTGGGGAGGCATCCCCAGGGTGACTTGCAGGCCAGGCTGGACGGCCCAGGCCGACTCCAAGTACCAAGGCCACGGGCAGCCACACCCCAGGCTCTGTGAAGGTGGCCGGGGAACCCAGAGGGGTGTGGGGACAGGAGGGGTCCAAGGCCCTACAATACCGGTGACTCCCCAGCCCCAGCCCCTGGCTCAGCACTTTGCTGCGAATTCTTTCATTCTTCACCACCACCTCTGAGGCAAGGCACCCATGGCCCCATTTTACAGATTAGAAAACTGAGGCTTAGTGAGGTTAAGTTACTTGCCTAGGTGGCCTTGCAGAGAGGCTGCAGAGGCAGATGTGGGTAGGTCAGGACAGACTCCAAGCCCCCAGCCTGCTTGGACAGCCTCCTTGTTGGAGGCCGGAGTGTTTGCCTCTGTTCCAGAGCCTGTCCCTCCAGCGGATCCCCTTCCCCACTGCCCCACAGGGACCAACTGCTTGGCCGCCCAGGGAGGACAGGTCCATGGCTGACCAGCAAGAGCAACGCTAGTCCAGAGCCCGGGACACCCAGGACGGTCCCTGCTCCGACTGACCAAGCAAGCTGTGTGATCCCGGCCAGGTCGCTGCGGTCTCTGGGCTCAGCTTCCCAAGGAACTAGAGAGGATTTCTCCATTCCTTATAGGCCCAAGGTGACACTAGTGTTCAACTGTGACCCTGGCGTCCCCGAGATGGCCAGGCAGAGGAAGGAGGGGCGTGGAGAGAAACCAGCCGCCAGTGTGGACAGGGACCTCGGCGTGGGTGGGGCTGGGCTCCTCTATGACTAACCAAAGCCACAGGTAAAGGCAGTTACAGAGCGCCCAAGCCACACCTGCTCCGAAAGCTGTGGATGTTTCCCCAGCTAACAACCCTGCCGGGTAGTGCAACTGCTATTCTCCTGGATTGTGGCACAGAGAGGTTAAGTAACTTGCCCGTGGTCACACAGCTGGCAAATGGCAGCGCTGGGACCGCCAAGCACTCATTTATGCCTTCGTCCATCCCACAGCTAGTAGCAAGCTCTGGGCTGGACGTTAACCATCAAAATGGACAGAAGAGAAGGTCCCCGTGTGACGCGCTGCATCTGCTGTGTTTGGGCAAACCCTCCCCCGGACCCCCCCTGAAGGTCCTGTGAGGCTGCAACGGGGTCTGGAGAGAAATCCCAGGTAGAAACTAGCTCTGCACCATCCGGGCGCGGGGTGGCTGCTGGCCACTGGCCACAGGCGCTTAAGTGAAAACAACTGAAAATAATAGTAAGGAAAAAAACCAAAGCTTCGTTCCTCATCACGACAGTTGCACTTCGTGGCCACCCACTTGGGCATCGCACATCTGGAACGTTCCACCACAGGTTTCTAGAACATTCCACCATGGTAAAACATTCCACGGGGCACGGCTGCCCCGGAAGGTGAGCTATGGGAGGGCAGGTTTCTGTGTGTTTTGTTGGCGGAGGACCCCCGGCACCGAGAGAGGGGACGAGGGACGGACTGGCCTCTCCCAAGCGCAGAGAATGAATGTGCGAAAGCAGCAGGCAGGGCCCTGGTGAGGCCTGAGGGCTGAGGGTCGGCCCACCGCCACCAGCTGGGGAGGCCCCCCACTGCTGCCCTGCCTTCCGCTCCCTCCAGGCCCTCCCAGCACTTCCGGCCGAGCAAGGGCCCAGGAGGAGAGAGAGCTCTCTCTAGGAAGAAGCCAATTTCCTAAGACCAAGCTCTCGGGAGCGGGGCGGGGAGAGGGGGGAGTGGAAGGAGGGGACCCTGGGCTCCCTAACATCTTGTCTAGCTGTCTAAACTGGCTGTCCTCGCCTCCTTCCTTCCTGCGTCAGGGGCCTCAGTCCCAAGGTAGGGGGATGGCGGAGGCCGGGGAGCAAGTTCATGGAGAACCCTGCCTAAACATTCAAATGCCCGGGGGCCGTTCAGGAGCCCTGGAGTAAAGCAGGTGCAGCCTGGAGGTGAGCCGGCACTTTGGGGTCAGGTGCCTTCCTGAGGGTCGGCGGACAGCAGTGGGGCCTCCACTCCAAGACCATCAGGACAACTGCACTCATGCCATTGGTGTCGGGGGGGGGGGGGGGCTGTGGCCCTAGGGTGTCTTCAGACAGCGGGGAGAACAAGGCAGAAGCCGGGTCCCACACCTAGGTCCCCTGGAGGTGGGTGGGGCGGGCAGGCGGCCTGGGCCATCTCCAGCTGGGTCTCGAGCGGCCTCAGCCATCATGGCGAGCGGCCGGTCCCACTGACCCGCCTGAAGCCCCACCCTGTCCCCAAAGGGGCGCCCAACTGCCCTTCACCCTCGGTCCAGTTCTGGAGCCTCTTGTCCCATGGCAATGCCACCCTCAGTCCCCTCCCTGCCGGGCGCTCGGTGCGCACACTTATCCCCCTGAACCTGGGGGACGCTGTGCAGCCTGGGAAAGAGGCTGCGGGAGGAAAAGCAGGACTGCCCCGGGTCCCAGAGTGGGTGCCCCGGGTCCCAGAGTGGGTGCACCGGGGCCTGACCTGAAGGCGGCCTTCTCCCCTCCGAGGGGCTGCCCGGCCCCGGCGCACGCACTCTGAGCGCCCCGGACCCCCCAGATCTTACGCACACTCACACCCCCGTTCACAGCCTCACACACACACTCACTTGCACTGTTGCTCACACATTCACATGCTGTACTTCACAAATGTGACTCCTTTGAGGAATTCACTGGCCAAAAAAAAAAAAAAAAAAAAAGCAGGGCCCTGCCCCCTTCCAGAGATGCCAGGCAGATGCCAACCCTCCAGAGTCCTTCCAGAAATGCCCAGGTCCCGTCCACCCGCACCCAACTCCACCTGTGAGACCAGAGGGTCTGCAGCCCTGTGGCACGCCTGTGTGCCCGCAGGCTCCGGACGGCCTCCTGGGTCTCCCGCTGCAGGGCAGGTGCTGGGAGCCCCGGCAAAGCAAACTCCCACCCCAGAGATGAAGGGTGGGGGCAGAGGGCGGGGCGTGCGCAGGGGAGGGGGCAGAGGGGCAGCAGGTGCGGCCTCCCCCGGGGAGAGCCCTGGGCCACCTGCCTCAGTTGACGGGAGGTTTACGCCGCCTGCGAAGTGGGGACACGGGGAGGTGTTCCTCGAGATGCCCGTCCTGGCAGAGGGCGCGGGCAGGCCCATCAATCCTGCGACATAAAGAAGGTCTCCGTTCTGCTTGTTCTTCAGCGAAGAGGAGCCTTTTAATCGCCTCATTTGGAGAGCCGGCCCGGGTCGTATGTCATCTGAATTACAGATTCAGCATTAATTGACCAGATGTGGGGGGCTCCCTCAGGGCCCCAGAGCACCATAAAGCCATTCCCACACTGGTAATTAGCAGACAGAGCGGCCCGGGCTGGGCCCCTGGCCCCCCAGGGCAGGCTGTGGAGGGAGGGGGAGCACCCGGACCCCCGGGAGGGGAGCTCTGCTCATCCCCGAGCACGCACTGTGTCCGCTCCAGGCTGGGGGCCCCCGAGGGGCTCAAGGCCCACCCCCGACTCAGCTGGGCTGAGGCCACAGCGGGGACATCACACGCTGACGCTCAGGTGGACAGGGCTGGCGGCTCCCCGGCAGCTGCAGGGGGCACATTCCCTGGGCTGGCCCGGCTCTGCTTTCCGGGGCACGGGGGGGCACTAAGTGGGGTGCAAGAAGCCAGTGGGGACACTGCCCACCCCCAAAACGGTGGGCTCGCCAGTTACGCTCCTGGCTTAGGGAGGAGGGCAGGGGTTCTCTCTGAAGAGAGCAGGCAGGACCATGGGGGGCGGGCTCTGGGGGACCAGCCACGCCAGGGGCTGCCTGTCCTGTGAAGTCTGACCTCTTCAGCTGCCCAGACATGGGAGGCTCTGAGCAGGAGGCCCAAGGGAGAGTCCGTGGGGGGGGGGCAGGGAGACCCCCGGACTAAGCGTCGCCAGCCTGGCTAACCCCGACTCCCGGGGAACCACAGGGCCAGGACGGGGTGCTCACGCACCTGTTCCTGGGGCCCCACAGCCTCCCGCACGCCCCCGGTCTCCAGTCAACGGCTGGGCAACACCAGCCAGGCTCATGGCCCCGAGGCGCGAACGCCCAGGGGCTGGTCCCCAGGACCCCGGCAGGTGCGTCGTGTCCCCCCCTCCCCGCTCGGAGCCCGACCACCCGGAGCCCCACATGCACACTGCCGCTCGATCAATTCTGCCGTAATGTATTTTATGAACATACAGATGGCACAGACCAGGGCCAGGGGGAAGGTTTTACCTTGGGATAAGAAATTAACACTGGCAAATAGCAAATTTACTGCATGTATTTTCATTTTCCTAATACCAGCACCATCTGCTAGCAATTGGGGCTCCACATCGATGTTTTCCCCCTTTATTTCTCCCGCCTGCTCTTATGTATTTTTTTCATTTTACGCAGCCGGGCGCTCCAGACGGCCGCCCGCGGGAGTGGGGGTGTGATCGCCTCACCAGAGCGTCCAGGCTGCGGATCAGCTGCCCGCAAGCCCCGCCCGGGCCCAGGGCCGCCACCGTTCCTGCTCCTGCAGCCTGGTAAGTGACGGAGGCGCCCCCCACCCCACCAATTCCATGCTCTGACGGGGCGACCTCTTTCCCATGAGAAAGACAGAGTCAACAGGAACGAGCACCATCAGGACCCCAGGCAGCCGTGGGCACTGCTCCCCCGTCACTCGCTGGAATTGTTGAAGATTAAAGGCTGCCCACCGTGAGTTCTGTAGGGTGGCCCCCCCCCCACGACCCCTCGGGGCAGGAGGCGTGACCTCCAAGGAGCGGTCCTGACTCCTGGCCGTGTCACCCAGGACCCGCTGGTGGAGACCCCAGGTGGAGACGGATCCGAGAAAGGAGAGGGCAGGAGGGAGCTGGGGACGTGACCTCCCCCTGTTCGGCGTCCAGGGAACTGCTCTTGGCTGGGACCCGCCAGGGTACATTCACACTTTGGAGCCGGAAGGACCCCCCGGTCCAAGGCCACGTAAGGTCTGGGTGACCCAAGCCCCCGCCTCCAAATTCACAGGTTGAAGCCCTAACCCCAGGACCTCAGAATGCGACCTCATTTGGAAATAAGGTCACTGTAGATGTAACTTAATTAGTTAAGATGAGGTCATTCTGGGAGGGAAAGAAAAGATGAGGTCATTCCAGAGTGGGTGGGGGGGACCCTAATCCAGGAGGACTGGTGTGGCTTTAAAACCTGGACACAGACTGACACCCACGGGAGGACGACGCGAGGAGACGGGAAGAGGCGGCGTCCACCGGCCGAGGGCGCCTGGGACAGACCCTCACGGCCTCAGAAGGACCAGCCCTGCCGAGGGCCACCGTGATTTTGAACCCCAGGCCTCCGGGGCTGAGAGGGTACGCTTGTGACGGTTAAGCCAGCAGCCCGGGGTCCTTCGCCACTGCGGCCCTGGGACACTCGCAGAGCTGATCAGCCCTCCTTGGACATCGGATGCAAAACAAGTCAGTCCGTGGGAAGCCTCGGGAGAAGACGGGCAGGCCTCCCCTCGTGGTGACGGAACGCAAGGCTAAGATCAGAAAATCACGGCTGCCTGCTGCCCTGGGCACCGCCCACTCACTGCGGGCACTGCCCTGCCTCTCGTCAGGAGGGAAATCCTTCCATCACCCGCATTTAGCATTTAACAAGCAAGGGAACCAAGGCACAGAGAGGTGGAGTGATTTGCTCAAGGTCACACAGCTGGTAAGCGGCAGAGCCCAGAAGTGAGCACAGGCAGGCCAGCCCGGAGTCCCTGCTCCTCCATGTCGCGCCCTCAGGCCCGGAGAGGGAGAGACCGGGGACCTGGCTCGGTGCCAGGCGTGGAGCAGCTTCAGAAGGACCGTGGCGTCCTCACCACTTACAGACGAGCACCTGCAGCACAGAGCCGGGGGTGACCTGCCCGAGGAGATTCGGAAGCAAGAATCAAAGCAGGATGGGGTCCCTAACCTGGACTGTACCCCACTCCTCACGGAGGCACAGCTGGGCAGAAAGACACCCCCGGACAGTACCGTGTCAAAGCAAGACGTTAGAGAAAGTGCTGGCAACACTGAGGAGCCCCGCTGTCCCCGGTGCCCCTCATGGGTCTCCTGGCACAGGCCCCCAGCGCCCGGCTCCGTCCCTGGGTACCCTGAAAACATCAGCTCTGCTACCGTGCGGGAGGAAAAAGAAAGCCCGGGCAGAGTGAGTCAGGGCACAGCGGGAGGCACCCCAGACAGGCCTCTGGTCCCGGCAAGCCGAGGGGACCGACAGAGGCCTCTGGGCTCCAGGCTGCCAGCCCCACGCAGGCTTGGCAGGCAGAGGCGGGGAGGCTGGGGCCTGGAGGCCACGCTCATTCGATCCTGAGACAGCAGCAGGTGGAGGCCTGCGGCTGCCCCTCTCTCCCCTCTCCCTGCAAACTGCTCACAGTTCGTCATGCCTTTTGGATCTTTTCCCCCATCTTTTAAAACATGCCCTGGCAACTCTTCTTCCCCATCAGCAAAAGGGAGGGTGGGATCCAGCCCCCCACACCAGGGCCTGGCCTAGAGTACCTCCTCGGGCCCATCGACCTTCCCTGCGTCTAACCTGGGTGGCCCGTCACTGGTCACGGTCCAGATCACACTGAGCCCACCGCCTACCCCACAGGGGCTGGGGCTGGATGCCGGATGGGCAGCGGGGGTGGGGGCGGCCTCCTCGTTGGCACCTGCTGCCCACAAACAGAGCCACCCCCCTCTTCCGCACCCCTGCTCAGCCAGCACTGCCCCCACCAACTTTTCCGGCCAGAGGGAAGCAGAGCACGAGATTGGAGGATAAAATTTGATTTGAAAGAATTTTATCGCTCAGCCCAATGATGGCTTTAAATATTAAAAAGGCATAAAACGGAGGGGGGAACGGAAAAGCTGCACCAAGTACCAGGCTCAGATGGTTTTTGCCAAATATGCTGCCATCTGAGAAAGGAGGGCTGGGAGGGGGGAAGGCTGCGGGCGGGGGCGGGGGCCCTCTCCTCCCGACCCCTCTGCTTTGCAGAGGCTTTCAAAGCAGCGTCCTGGATCTCCCAAACCTTACCCGGAGACAGGTAATACATTCATTATTGATGGATCAGCACCCGGAGAGTGTAAATTACTGAAACAAACACGGCATAATTAGGGCATTAGAGGGAGCGTGGAGGGAAGGCAGGGTAAAGCCGCGCTTGGCGGTGGCTTTCATCTTTGCAGGTGTTCATCTTGGTGGCAGCCAGCACCCCAGCCTGCTTGCCATATGCACATCCCAGCTAGCCAGTTCTCAGCTGGGAGGTCCGCTGGGAACTCACTCCTGCCCAAAAAAAAGAGGGGCCCCCCGAACCAGCCAGGCGTCTCGGGGAGCGAGCAGAGCGGGGGACAGCAGGCCTCCAGGCACACGCACGCGCGCACACGCACACGCGCACAGGCAGGCACACAAAGACCCAAGGCCAGTCTCCGGGCTGTGCAGCTGGCGAGCCTGTGTCCCCGTCCCCATGCGTGCCCTCAGGATTTCATGACAAGAATGAAACTGATCAGGCAGCCTCCAGTTCCATAATTAGGGCCAATTGAAGGAGACAAAGAAATCTATGGAGATCACAGTGGGAAGTGGTGGTGATGAACACTGGCTTTGAAACCGCATTTTGTACTCACTGGACCATCACTGTCTTTACATAAAAGCTGCCTGCCTCCTTTCTCTCGCCGCCTCCCCTGGGGCAGGGGCGGCCGGAGAGGCCGGCTCCAGACAGCCCCCTCCGCCCAACGCCTTTTCTGGGTCAGGCCACGCTTTTTGGTGGCACAGGAGGAGGAGGGTGGGGAGGGGGTCAGGCCTCCGTTTTTGTTTTTTGTGTTTGGGCAGCGGGAGAAGACAAAAGGCAGGCACGCAGAGCAGGCCGTCCCCCGGAGGCATCTGAATCGGAGGCGAGTCGGGAAGGCGACCAACTCACTGGCTTCTTGGGACAGGACGCTTTGCGTGCTGCACACGTGTGTGCCCCTGTGCGTGCGTGCACCAGCACGATGGCGTGTGAATGTGTGCGTGACCGTGTGCGCACACGGGAGTGAAGACGCGTGAGCAGGCGTGTCCCGTGTGCGGGGGGGGGGGGACCGAGGGGTCCATGGGAGTTTTCTCCAGCCCACTTTACGCCCTCCAAACTTAGGACAAGGACGCGAGCCCTGGGCCCTGGACTGGAAGCCATCAGCTCTGGGGGACCCCACAGGCAGGCCAAAAAAAAAAAAAAGTGAGATTCGGGGCACAGGACCGCCCGGCTGGGCACACGCTGTCACCCAGGACCGTGCCGCCTGTGCCCTCCGCTGCCCCGCGTGGGCATTGGAAGGCTGGCACAGCATTTTGCAGGATTCTGCCTGGAGACCCCACGACACCACCCTCCAGCCACCAGGCGGCAGGGGCGCGCCCCACGGGGGGAAGAGGGCTCCATCCGCACCCCCGCGGCCGCCCCAACCTGCTGGCGCACGCATGTGTGGTTTTCCTCCCCGTGCCCCCAGTAATCCTCCGACTTTACAGCAAATTATTAAAACTCACTTATATTTAATCTGCCTTCTGGAATTAATTGAATTTTTACGCTCAGCAAATGCCACAGTTTGTGCCTCCCGATCGCTGGCTCGGAACAGCTAAATGACAAGGCGGCCGACCAACCGCAGGCTCCACAGACCGTGCTGGGGGTAGAAAGGCATTAAGAGGCGAGGGGGGTGCAGGACGGCCGTGCCGGCCCCCAACGCCCTGAACCGTGGAGAGAAGACGCTCAATTTATCGACACAGGGAGGCCCGGGCTCAGGGTGCCCCAGGGCAGCACACATTGGGGGGCTGTGTCCTGGAGGGCCCCCCGGAGGCGGAAGCAAGCCAGGAGGGACCCCTCCCCTTGCCAAAGGGGCCCTCTTACCCATCTGGGGCCAAGGAAACGCTGTCCTCTCCCACGTGACTGGGCTCCGCCAGCTCCCGGAAAGAACGGCATCTCCCTTCCCGAGCCCCCTGAACCCCAGCCAACTCCCGCAGCAGCCGTGCCCCCGCGGAGGCGCGGAGGAGCCGAGGTCACACGGAATCTTGGCACGCTCCCTTCTTGCCGGGACACATTAACTGGGGGCGCTCGCACCTCCGGGGGAGGAGGGGCAATGTTTGCGGAGCCCCGTTCGGGGTGCTAAGTGCATCCTTTTACATCTGCCGCGTTCAGAGCCTTCCGTGAGATGACACCAGGGCTCGCGCGGAGGCGACTGAGTGTGCACACACCCCTGTTCCCCCCGATTCGCACCAACAGCCCACGCGCGGCAGCCAGGTGTTTCCACGGAGCCAGAGCCGGTCACAGGAGGCAAAGGAAGGCCCAGTGCCCCGCAGCTGGCCAAGTTACTGACTACGCCTGTCCCCGACCCTGTCCCCATCCCAGTCCCTCTACACGGACGC
Organism: Suricata suricatta; assembly: GCF_006229205.1. Taxonomy (NCBI): domain Eukaryota; kingdom Metazoa; phylum Chordata; class Mammalia; order Carnivora; family Herpestidae; genus Suricata; species Suricata suricatta. Next base: position 3,057,628 of record NC_043715.1, read on the forward strand.
ACACACGCCTCTGTGGAGTCCGACCCCTCAGCAGTGGCACAGAAACAGGGCAGGGCCCACGGAGCCACCCCTCCCCCTGCCCAGCTCCCCCAGGACATGCTGGACGCAGCCCACCCCCCCAGCTCCACATGCTCCTGGGACGTGGCCCCCCATGGCGCAGGGCCATCGGGCATCCTGCATCCCAGCGACCTGCCATCAAGGGCCTGACCCCCGAAGTCCGTGCTCCCTGCCTCCCCTCCGTCTTCTAAGTTGCGGCCTGGTTCCCAGCATGGAGGGGGCAGCCCCTTCCCTCCACAGGCCTCCTCTCAGGGAGCACCCCTGCTCAGTCCCCGGTGGCAGCCCTCCTGGAGGGGGAGACGGGATCCCGCACAGGCCCGGAGGTGCTTCCCTCAATCCTTATTAAAGCTGTTCATGAGAGTCCACGACCTGCCCACTCGCACACGGCCCACGGGGGGCTGGCCCACGGCCCACGGGGCTCACACACAGCCCACGGGGGGCTCGCACATGGCCCACGGGGG
>NC_043715.1:3058245-3060290 GCF_006229205.1 Suricata suricatta
CTTGCACATGGCCCACGGGGGACTCACACACGGCCCACGGGGCTGGCACACAGCCCACCAGGCTCACACACGGCCCACGGGGGGCTCGCACACGGCCCACCAGGCTTGTACACGGCCCACCAGGCTCACACACGGCCCACGGGGACTCACACACGGCCCACGGGGCTGGCACACGGCCCACCAGGTTCACACACGGCCCACGGGGCTGGCACACGGCCCACGGGGCTGGCACACGGCCCACCAGGCTCACACACGGCCCACGGGGGACTCACACACGGCCCACGGGGGACTCGCACACGGCCCACGGGGCTCGCACACAGGAGATCACACCTGGGTGCTATGTCGGGGGCCTCAGTGACTGTCAGGATCCACTTGGGCCGCATAGCGAGACGCCACACAAATGCCACACAGCCCAAGTGGCTTCAACAACAGGCACTTCCTTCCTCCAGGTCCAGAAGCTGGGGCCCGCGAGCAAGGCCCCGGCAGGACTGCCGCCTGGTGAGGGCTCTGCCCGTGGCCGCTTCTCGGCGTCCTCCCAGGGAGGGAGAGGGAGCACTCCGCTGCCCGTCCTCACGAGGACACTAATCCGACCAGAACGGGCCCCACCCCACGGCCTCGAGTAACCTGAATTGCGTCCTTAGAGGTCCCATCGCAGAGGACAGCCACACGGGGCCAGGCCTTCCATCCAGGGATTTGGGGGGCCCGAGACAAACACTCCATCGGTATCGGAGTGCCCCTAACAGGTGTCAGCCACCACCGCCGCCGGGCTGTGTGACCCAGCAAGAGACCGGACCCGCTGGGGCATGTGTGGAACGGAGCTAAGTGTCCCCCTGGCTGACGTCTGACAGGTCTGCAGAGACACAGCTCGCCCCCCTGTCCCGGCTTCAGCCTCCACTCCACCTCCAGGGCTCACAGCCGGCTACCCAAGGCCAGCAGCATCTCTAGGAAGGGCCCTTCCAGGGCCCCTGCACAGAGCCCACCAGGCACCCTCTCTCTGAGCCCATCTCTTTCTCCTTATCGCCACAGATCTTCCCACAGTGGGGCTGGAATACCCATCTGGCCAAAGCGCCCTCATGTTCTTGCTTCCCTTCCCCGCGGCTCATGGAAGCTCTATGAGCTTCGGCAAAGCAGACACTCAAGAGCTGGGGGGACTGCCACCTTAGTGGAGTTCCAGCCACAGGGCCTTTGCACATGCCAGCCACCTCGTGGGGCTGCTCTTCCCCTAGAAACCTACCAAGCTGGCTCACCCGCGCCTTTCAGAGCTAGTACTCGAAGAGGCTCACTCTGGCCCATCCAGCTGAAAGCTCCACCCATCCCCTCGCACCCCCCCCCCCCGTTATCTTTCCTTTGTAACTCTGTGACATGAATTTTATTGATCTTGTCCATTATCTACCTCCTCAACTTCTATGCTCGGTCCAGGAGTTCAGGAACATGCCAGCCACCTCGTGGGGCTGCTCTTTGCTTAGTTCAGTCCTGGAACCCCAGGGCCACTGTTGGCTGAGTGGTCTGAGATCCCTGTCCACGGAGCCGCGGGCGAGGCACTGAGATGGGGCCCCTCAGGGACCACTGTGCCTCACTGAGGGACAGGTGAGGGACACCCTAGGAACAACGCCATCGTGGGGCTCCCCCCCCCCCGCACCGGGGTCTGGGGAAGTCCCCCAAGCCCCAGCCCAGGTCCCTCAGGAGCAAGGACCCAGCCAAAGCCCGCTGTCCCCAGATCTCCAGGACATGTCACTCTGACCCCGGCCACCCTGCCCACAGCAGGCCCAGGCTCCCAGCTGACAGGGGCTGCCCGGCAACGGGGCCAGGCTGGATTATCATACATTAAGACATAATTACTCGGTGGAAATTTACAATACAAAGCGCCCTCCCCAACAAGTTGGCCACAGAAGGATTCCTAGGACACAAAGCGCTGCTGTGTTTGCAACTGACCCCCCGCCCCCGCCGGCCCCGCCCCCTCCCCCCGCCACCCCCCCGCTAACCCCCCCTCCGCCCCGGCTGCACCCCCCAACCCGGCTGGCCCCGCCCCACTGGCCCCGCCCCCC
>NC_043715.1:3060390-3071137 GCF_006229205.1 Suricata suricatta
CGGCCAGAATTTCAAAAGTGGGTGGGTCACACTGTGCAGAAACCCCATTCCCCCACAGGGCAGAGGCTGGGCCCAGGGGGCGGGCCCTGTGGTTCTCTAAGCCACACCCCGAGGGGCGGGGCCTCTGTCTCATCCCTGGCAGTCTCTGAAGAGAGAGCTGCCATCGCTGGGTCCCCTCTGCTGACGCTGCCTAAGGGGAGGGGGCTGTAGATCCTGAGCCACAGACTGGCTGTGACCTGCAGAGATGCACGGCCTCCAAGTACTGGGCATGCGTGAGCGCCCAGTGCCTACCAGGCACTTTGTTAGCACCAGGACGCAACTGTGAGCAAGACAAACCGCACCTCCCCCGGTTCTGGCGGAGCTCACGGTCCAGCTGGGGAGATAAGCAGCACAACATAGAAAACGCAGGTCGGGTGTGTGATGTGCTGGGAGGCTGGCAGCGGCATGTGCAAAGGCCCTGGGGCGGGACCACGTGTGGTAAGGGGGCATGGGGGCACGACCCAACCGTGCTAAGACTGCTGGCTCTTACACTAAGGAGGGTTTTGAGTCGGAGCCCCCTGATGTAACCCAAAGGGACGGATCCGTCAGCTTCTGGGGAATGGCTGGCCTGGGTTCGACTCCTACTTCCACCAATTCCTGGCCACCGGGCTTTCAAAGGCGGTTTAGCCAGCGAGGCTTAAAACCAGTAACAGCTCTGAAGAACCAGAAAGAATATAAGCAAAAGGCCAGCCCCACAAGCTGGGCCGCAGGAGAAAGTTCTGGTAAAATGGGTACCAGCCCTAGCCAACGTCCACCTGGCACAGAGGGACTGAAGGCCCAGTGACCTGTGCCTTTGTCAACTGGGAGCCGAGCTGCTTGAGGCCGTGGCCCCAAGTCGGACCCCCGCCGCCCCACTCCTGCCCCAGCCCTGAGCGAGGCGCCTACCCCGGTCTACACCCGGGCCAGCAGCTCTGCTTTCAATGTTATTAGGGGCATTAAGGTGGACAGACTGATTAGGGGGTTATTTATCTTCTGGCCATAAAACCCAGGGGTGGCCTGCAGGGGCAGCTGTCCGGCCGCACCCTCCCAGGCGCATCTGGGATCTGGGGCTGCTGGGACAGTACAGGGCGAGGCTGCCACCAATCACTGAGGTCCTGGGTGCCGGCAGGAGAGAGCGGGAGGGGGCGGGAGAAAATCTTGGGAAGGTGGACGAAACACCGGTGCCAAGTAAAAGGTAGTGCCTGCCCCAGGGGCTCTTTGGAGCTGGCGATCTGGACCGGCCGAGCCACCCTAGACGTCCGTGTGCTGCCACACCCTGGATGGGGGACTCTGCCTCTCCAGGCTCAGCTTCTGCCTCTGAGAAATGGGAAGCTAAAGGGACTCAGTGGACCAATGCAGGCAAAGCTAGGCTAGGGTGCCCCGCAGGTGCTCAGGGCCCCCCTCCACCACCACACCCCCCAAGGCAGGAGGGCGGGTCCTGGCCAGGCTCCAGATCCCTCCCTCCAGCAGCCTGCGTGCTCCCTCGCAGCATGCCCAGGGACAGCAGATGAAAACAAGAGCGCCCTGAGGGCAAAGCCCACCACTCAGTAAGGAACTTCCCCAGGGACTGATCCTGGGTGGGCCAGCACCTCTGCCCCCCGGACCCCACCTTCCACGACATCCACCGCCAGCTGCTGCTTCTACTCCTAGCTTGCTCCGGCTCCAGAAGCAGGTCACCCCACCTCCAGGACCCCGGCTCCTGCCTGGGACATGGGGGAGGGGATGTACAGCCTGCACGCAAAGCATGCAGTCAGGGAGGCCTGCCTGCTCTTAGGAAGGAGGCAGCATCAACCAGAGTGTGGGGGCCCCAGGGGCCAAGAGAGGCGGAAGCATGAGGTTCCCAAGGTCACACCTGGCACGGCCAAGAGGCTTAAAAAACTACATCGGGCATCAAAACTGTCCTACACTGGTAACAGAGCCCTGCCCTTGGGAGAGCGGAGTTTCTAGGAAGAAAGGAACTTAGCTCTGGGAGTTGGGGTGGAACAGAGGCTCCGCTCCGGGCTCCGCTCTGGGACACTGCACAGCCCAGGCCCCACGGCTGGGCGACCCCAAGCCCGAGAAAAAGGGGGTCTCACAGAGAGCAGGTCAGTGCCTGGCTCCTGCCTGCTTTTAAAGGGCAACCCGGGGCTCAGCCAGTTAAGCCGCTCAGGTCATGATCTCACGGTTTCTGAGTTCGAGCCCCGTGCCGGGCTCTGCACTGACAGTGCAGAGCCTTCTCTCTCTCTCTCTCTCTCCCCGTCTGTCTCTCTCTCTCTCTCTCTCTCTCTCTCCAACTTAGAAAAAATTTTAAAGGACAACCTCACCTCTGCACTCCATTTCATTCAAAGTGCTGTTAAGAAGGTAAACCCTCTCCTCTTGGATTCTGGAAAAGCCCATGTATGTCCAACAGCCAGCTGCGTCAGAGACCATGTCCCTCCCTCTCTTTACACGTGTGTTTTTCTCCAGAATCCACACAACTCGGGAGCATTTGGTGATATTGTGTATTAAGGACGCCCCACAAAAATAAACTGCGTTGTAAAAAGGGCCTCCTCACAGACACCCTTGGCTCTGGGGTTAAATGCCCAATTTCACACTGTTATGCCCAGTGGGGTCAGATGGATCAGGGGGTGCCTGGGACCCCCGGGGCCCGGCCCCTGAGGGACTCCGGCCCGGCGCCCGGCGGGTTAGCCAGGGCCCCGGGGTAAGAAACCTCTTCCAGGTACTGCTCCCAATGCTGCCTTCATTCCAGAAGATTCCTCGGGACCAAATGCTCCCGGAGACAGCTGTCAGACACATTAAAACACAGGAAGGAGAAACACACACACACACATGAGGCGACGCACCAAATGCCAAAATATCATGAAAATTCAAACAGCTAAAACAAATATAGCCATAAAAAGGACTGGAATCCTAGAAAAGCGATCTCTGCAATTAAGCAGTTTTCTGCTCTATAGTGATAATCACCTAATTATACTATTAATGACAGTTCAACCTGCTTCGAAATAAAAGGACATTCTTCCATAACAGGCTCCCAGCTGTTAGTTACAGATGTCAGACATCTTTAAAGCATTATTATTAAGGGGGGAAAACCCTACAAAACGAACACATCCATATTCGGCCCCCCCCCAAAAGAAATCACAAGGAGCCAAGTCGCTTTTGCAGGGCGCAAGCGGAAATGGCACGGCAGGAGGTGGGAAGACGGGGCTGAGGGAGGTCCCCCCCTCCCCCCCCCCGCCCCGGCCTGGGTTGGGGGTGCAGACACTCATTCAAGCCGGCCTACCCGACGCCCTCAAAAGAAGACGTAAAGGAGGGTCTGTGTGTGCGTTTCAAGGGCGTCTGGACGGCCTCCGGTGAAGTGACCTGTTCATGCCAGATAAGAGACCTCCCAGCTCTGCCCGGGTACCACGGCCGTCAGGGCCTCGGTGGGCGAAAGCGGCAGCTTGCAGCCAAATCCGGACGGGCCACAGGTCACGCGGAGTGGCGGTGACCGGCCCGGGGCCCCTGCAGACATGTGCTTGGACTCCTTCCCTGGCAGCGTTCCTCCAAACTGTGTGCGCCTTTGACATTGGGGAGCGCCAAGGTGTAATAAATATCCAACTTTGTCTTCTGACAATAGGCAGCCACATTTAATTAACTGGAGCGTAAAAAAACCCGGGAAGGAGGGGGAGGGGGCGCAGGGAGCAGTCACAGAGGGAGCGGATTAACCTTTTAAGCAAGCCGCTAGCTGGCGGGGCAGGGAGGGCTCTGGCCTGGTCAGGAGGGCACACAGGGGAGCCTGGCAGATCTGACCCGGGGCGGCCGGGACCAGATAACCCTGGAAGGCTGCCTCAAGGGGTCCCCTGGGGTCTCCAGGGGAGTGGGAACAAATGTCAGGCTGCCTCTGCCCCCTCTCCCCCTGCAGATCGGAGAGGAGGCCTGGCATCTAGAAAGCACCAGAGGAAACTCCCCCCCATTCCTGCCCACCCCCCCGGCCCCCCCAGATCTCAGCAGGGACGGAAGCCGGGCAGGCGGGCTCTGTGCTTTCTGGAAAGAGCGTCTGCCACATTGGCCTGCAGCTGGGGAGCCCATTAGATGCAGGGTGGAGGTGCCGGGAAGGCACGCTTCTGTAAGGTCACCCCAGTGGCTCCTGACCCCAGGGCCTTGTCACGCAGAGGAAGGGGCCGCTTCCAGGAGTCTGGCTCCTGCTGGCCTTCGGGGACTAAGCCTCGGGTTTTAATGGGATGGAAGAGGCTGTGTCAGAGGGCGAGAGCGGATTTCAGAGCTGCTGAAAGGCACAGACTGGCGTCAGAGGAGCCTTCCCTTCTCGGCTTGAACTTGCTGTGTGACCCCAGGTGAGTCACTCTCCCTCTCTGGGCGGCAGAGCGGACCCTGGGATTTTCCCAGGCCTGATTCTAACTGCAGAGCTAAGGAGAAGCAAAGCATCCTGGAGGGCCATTTATCCAGTTTACAACTCCCAGGGCCGACCCTCAACAGCTTCCTTTCTGTCCCGCAAGAGCAGGGGCCAAGCCAGCCCTGCACCAGCTGGCCGCTGTCCAAGAAAAGCTCGGGCGCCGGGGGCTGCCGGTCAGACCAGCCGGGAGGCCCGGGGCCGGCCTCTCCCAAGTGCATCCTCCGGACTGAGCACGGACGGGCGTCTCGCTCCTGCCTTGGCCACGGACGAAGTGCCGGCCAGAGTTCTCCCGAAAACCCCCCACACGCATGGCGGGCTCGCCCCCCCCCCCCCCCGTCCCAGCATCTCATCCCTTTTTCTGTGGAACTGGGCTTTGCAGACATTTCTCTCGAATTCCCAGAAAGTTCCACAGGAACACATGACAGACACTGACTCACAACGGGTCCATTCGGAGCACGGCCGGCCCCCCGCTCTGGGCTCACAGCGGCGACGAAAGCCATCACGTTTCCAAGCAGCATACGTCACCCATGCGGGCCCCAGGACACTGCTCCATGTCCCAGGTGGGAAAACAGAGGCTCGGGAAGAGTCTGCGGCCCTTGGGGAGCTGACGTGTGGGGCCGCCAGCCACCCAGCGGCCCCACTCCCGGCGGGGATCATGGCGGAGGCAAAAACACTGGCTCGCACAGACTCGTGTTCACAGGAGCAGTAGCCCGGCAGCCGGAGGTGGAGACAGCACGGGCGTCCGTGGACCACGAACCAGACGTGGCCGTCCACACAGGGGCTGTTAAGAGGAGGGTGGCTCCCATGAATGAACTTGCCCTGGGCTGAGCCTCTGGCCGGCTCGGGTCATGATCTCACAGCTCATGGGTTCGAGCCCCACGTTGGGATCTGTGGGCTCTGGGCTACAGGGCGGAGCCTGTGTAGGACTCTTTCTCTGCCCCTTTCCCACTTTGCACTCTCTCTCTCTCTCTCTCTCTCTCTCTCAAAATCTCAAAATAAATAAACTTAAGACAAACCCAGACGGAAGGTCCGTGCAAGGTCACGTGGGGGGAGGAGCAATATACGGGGGGGCGGAGCTTGGGGCAGGGCTCTGACTTTTACATCATATGTACCTCAGGGCCGCCGTGACCCAGGAGGAAGAGGGGTGTAACTGAGAGGCTGGGAGACGGGGATCGGCATATTGGGGTTCAAGTCCGGGCTCCACCACTCACTAGGGGAAGTCACTTAACCTCTCTGTGTCTCAGTTTCCCCCTCTGCAAACAGGGCTGCTGGGAGGTGCACCTGCCTGACAGGGAACGTGACAGTTGGATGCATGTGTCCATGGAGGCTCCGTAAACTCCTTGCCCACCACTCCAGGCACCCCCACAACAGACCCTACTGTGCCCCAGAACCCCAGCGCTCTCTATCACAGCCCAAACCCCCTCCTCACTGTCCAAGTTAGCCCCACACCCAGGCCTCTGCTTGCCATGCCCTGGTATCAGTGAGGGAGGCCCCACACCTCTTCCAGGAAGCCCCCTGGTGACCCAAGGTCTCCCCTCACCAGGATCTCCTCCTGCACTTGGAAGATGTCGCTGGGATCCCGCAGCTGTGGGCGCCCCGAGGGCTGGGAGAGCCCCCCACCCCACCCCGCCGACACTCTGCGGGGACGGCCGGGATCCAGAGTAGCCTCTCTCCAGGGGTGAGATGCCAGCCCACGCTTCAGCTGGTCCGGAACACAGAGGGATAAAGGGGCGCTGTGACAATGAACGGAAGTGTGCGTGGGTACGTGGGTGCGTGCGTGGGTGCGCGTATGTGCCGGAGGGAACCGGCTTGCAGACCGTCCAAGGACACCCCCCCAGCCCGTGCATGCACATGGCATCCGTCCACACAGACCCCCCGAATCACAGGGCAGTGCTCCAGGCTGGACCTGGTCCACGGGTCCGGAGCCCCGTGACAGCGGACACGATTCCTTTCATCAGCAAACTGTCACTTGGTGGTTTCGGTCCCCACCCCCTTCCCAGCTCACTTCCCCATTTCATGTCTCTCACTCCTGCCTCCTCCATGGCCCCTTGTCACCCCGTCATGGCTCTGGCCGCACCTCCCTCCTCGGGGCGCTAGTCACTTCTGAACCTTCCCGTGTTTAATGTTGGAAGAAGGTCACCTCCCTGCTCCCGGGGGTCCCTGTGGCTCCAGGCACAGCAATGACCCCGCCTCGGGCTTCCAGGGGCCTCTTGGCCCCCACAGGTGTCCCCCCAGGGGATGAGCCCAGCGCCTTCCATGGAACTTGCTGTGATGACAGAGAGTTCTCTCCACCTACTGGGTGTCCGACAGGGTGGCCGGGGCCCCACGCAGCTACGGAGCACCCGAGAAGGGGCTGGTGTGATGGAGGAACTGGAGTTTTGATTCCATTTCCTTTTAATTATGTTTCAATAGGGACACCTGGGGGCTCAGTCGGTTAAGTGTCTGACTTAGGCTTGGGTCATGATCTCGTGGTTCGTGGGTTCATTGGGCTCTGGGCTGACAGCTCAGAGCCCGGAGCCTGCTTTGGAGTCTATGTCTCCCTCTCTCTCTGCGCCTCCCCTGCTCGCTCTGTGTCTCTCTCTGTCTCAAAAATAAATAAACATTAAAAAAATAATTACGTTTCGCTGGTCATGTGTGGCCAGGTCAAAGTGTGGCCTATGGACCAGCCGCACCAGGGCACCTGAGCCTGGGGAGGATGCAGAGGGCCTGGGGGGCTGCCCCGCCTTTAAAACCCACTGATGCTTCAAAGTCTGCTTCCAACACTACCTCTTGCAGGAAGCCCTCCCAGATCACTCCAGCCAAATGGGAACCTTCTGTCCTCTTGAGCGCCTGGAGGCTGCATCCTCCCAAGCTCAGAACCTTGCAGCGCACTCACAGCCAAGTCCCTCTGCTCCTCAGGTGGCCAGGAGGGCCCGGAAGGCATGACCTGCGACTCACTTTCGATCCTGCCCTCCGCCCCTCTCAGGCCTGGCACTCAGCAGGTGCTGGGGAACTGTCCCAGCAGCTGCAGTTCCAAGAAGCCAGCAGCTCTTTCCACACAGGGGTGAGGAGAACAAAGTTGGTTGCGGGCTATTTGCTTTATGATTCCTGAGCTCGCCCCACCGGTCTGACCCGCTGACGGCCTCTCTCCCCAGCAGAGCACCTGGGAGGTGACAGAGCCCTGAGTCAAAGGCATCAAAACCAGGATGAAAAGCAGGCAGGTGGAGTTATTGGTTTCAATAGACCAAATAAAACCTCACACGCTTTCCACGGACCTCTGCTCGGCGTCAGCTGGGTCACACGGCAGGCGTCAGATCTCCGAGAGCCCGCGGGCCACGCACCTGCGGACCCCGGAGGCCCCTGGAGAGTGCGGGCACAGGCAGGTCAAGGGCGCAGTCTCTCCTCCCCCAGCCCGTTCCCTCTCACAACCACACACCTGGCAGCCTCCCACATGCTCTGGGCTCTGAGCATCAATCCTGATGCCAAGGCCTTGAAGGCTCACAGCGACTGAGGGCCAAAGCTGCCCAGAACTCCCCTGCCCTGGTGGGGGCCCCCAGGACCAGCCACTGGGCCCGGGGCTCAGATGGGTGACAACACTGAGTCCCATCTGGCCGTTCCGCCTTTCTCCCAGAGCCACTGCTCTGAAAACTCCCCGCCAAGGGGGCGCCTGGGGGGCTCAGTTGGGTGAGCAGCCAACTTCAGCTCACGTCATGATCTTGCAGTTCGTGGGTTTGAGCCCCATGTAGGGCTCTGTGCTGACAGCTCGGAGCCTGGACCCTGCTTTGGATTCTGTGTTTCCCTCTCTCTCTCTGCTCCCATGATCTCTCTCTCAAAAGTAAATAAATAAACAAACACTGAAAAAAACAAAACCTCACTGCCAGGAATCTGGGGCCTTACTTCCTATCTCAGCTCTAACCCCGGAAGCTGCCAGAAACCTCACTTTTCCGTGTCCTCTTCTGCCAGGCAGAGGATGGAACCCGCCACCCCCACCCCAGGCCCTCGGGCAGGAAGTGGCTTCAGCCCCACGCGGAGGCGGTCCCCGGGGCAGAGGGCAGGTGCGAGGACCCAGAGGGACCCGCTGAAGGCCCCATGAGCCCGATGGGGTTCCAAGGCCCTCCCCCACGGCACTCAGGGTCCTCTCCCCAAAAGCAGGGAAAACATGCATTAACCCAAGACCACAGTCCCCAGGGGACGCGCCCTGGCCCCGGGCCTGCACGCCTCGCCCCAGGGCTCCAATCCCGGCTGGAAACGAAATGATGACAGTCACAGGGACAACAATACCACAGAGAGCAGGTCAGCAGCGCAAACAGCCGGCCGTGTGCCACACGCATGACACCCTCCGACTCCCCAGCAAGCTCAGGAAGGACCGGCCTCCGCACCCCGCAGGCAAACCGCGACATCGAAGCCACCGCCCCGGTCTGAGAGGAGTGAACAGCAGACCCCGGGTTCGAGCCCCCGCTGCCCTGCTCTGGGGTCCCCGAGCTCCACCTTCTCGCCGGGCGCCGTCACGAGCAGCGGGCTTCCCTCGGAGCCCCGTCCTGCCTGTTACAATCTGGGAGCACGGAAAAAGGAGCCCGTCCTCACGGGGGAGCCCAGCCGGGCTCTGAGACTTCTGAGTCTCGGTAGCTGGGCGGGCGCAGCCCGGACCGGGGTGCAGAGAAGGGCAGGCCGGACAGACAGGCAGGGGGCGGACCCCCAAGGCCTGGTCGCCGTGCCAGGAAGTCGGGCTGTGAAGGAGGAGCATCCTGGAGACGCGAACAGACGGCGAGGTTCAAACACGGACGGCGGAGGGCCCTCAGCGGGATAGCCACGGTCAGGCTCCAAAACCACGGGGCGCCCGTCGCAGGGGACCCCCGTTTTTATGTGCTCCCAGCACGACAGGGGCAGAGGAGGGGGGCTCGGGGCTTCTGCCCTCCTCAGACAGACACCGCCACCACCGGCACCGGCAGGCTGCCAACCTGCCGCGGTGAACCTCAGGAGTTCTGGAACCCTCTGACTGCACGTCTTCTTCGGTCGAGCGGCTCCCGGCCCCGGTCCAGCTGCAACTGCGCAATGGGCTGTGAGTTATCGGCCCCATCGACGGACCGAGAAACTGAGGGCGGAGGGCACAGCCCCCCCCCAGGGCCTCCTCCCTGCAGAACCTGCCCCGTATGTGGGTCAGGAGCTGGGCCGGTGGCTCGAGCCGCTGATCAGCCCCGGCGAGGAGTGTCCAGGATGAATATGCATGAGCCAATCCGGTTCTACACTTTCATTTCTGGCCCAAATTAATAATTTACCAGGGCAGTTCATAAAAACCCGACATAGCTCATTAGCAGCTCCCCAGAAGGCACTGCCGTGGCCCCACGGATGCCGGGACGGGTACAGATGCCCCCGCCTCGAGGGGCAGCCCTCGCCCACGCGGGGCCGGTGAGCCGGCGGCATGGGTGGGGGGCGGGGGAGCCTGCCTCGAGGGCCCCGTCAGAGCCCAGCCTCTGCTCCACGGAGCCCCCCTGACACTTGGCCCCTTGGAAGCATCTGAGGACACTTTAGATGCTGACTCTGGAGAAGCATGAAGTCCCCTCCCCCGGGAAAGGCGAGGCTACCGCCACCCGCCCGGAAATGGAGCCCACAGGTGGGTGGCGTACGTGTACCAGACAGCTTCCCAAAGAGACCGAGTCCACCCCGCGATCCCACGCGTCCTGTCGAGCACTCTGCCCCCCTCCCTGATCGAAAGCCAGAGCCGAGGCCCCCCCACCCCAGATGAACGTGGGCTGGTTCATCCCTGGCTTGTGACCAACACAATGTGGCATAAGTGACCCTGCGTGGCCCCAGCCGTGGGGCCACGCAGTTTCCCCCTTGTGAGCCAAACCGTCAGTCCTTCCTGAGGCCACCAGGCTGTGAAGATGCAGGGCCACAGGGAGGCAGCCCCGGGCCACCGGACCAACGACCACCACCAACCACCGCCTTGACCCGAGCGAGGCAGGTCGGGGCAGGGGCGGGGGGGGGGCTTCGGAGTCTGCGTCCAGCCGTCCCTCCTGGGACCGCCGGCATCATGGGCAGAGACCCGCTGCCAACTCCTGAGCTCCGCCGAGACACCCAAGATTCTTGTCACACGTGGCTGCACGTGTGCCCACAGACCCCCCCACCCCCACCCCGGGCAGCCCGGCGCCCTGCACACCCACCCAGCCGTCCCCCAGCTGCCTGCCTGCCCCGCACGGGCATCCTGCCATTGGTGCAGCGGTGGAGACGGGCTGAACCCCACTGCAAGTGAAACTTCCCAAAAGGGAAAAGGGGGCGGGGAGAGGGTGAGTGATCCCTTTGTCCCTGGGTCCTGAAGATCTGAAGCTCCAGATACTTTTGACACTCATTCCCAGACACGAGGCGGCCTGTGTGCCCTGTCCC
>NC_043715.1:3071237-3080650 GCF_006229205.1 Suricata suricatta
CCCCCCCCCGCACCCCTCCTGCACGCAGCTGCGCCCTGCCTCACCTACCCTGTGCGGCAATCCGACTGCTCCCGCCCGCTGGGCCCCTCCAGGGAGCTGGATTAAGACCCAGGCGTTGTCACCTCCCCCTTTCTCTGTGCTCCCCGCCTGCCCCCCTGCGTCTTGTCAGATAATCACGGGAAACCAGCAAACGGTTGACACAGTTACCAAGACAACAGAAGTTAGGACTGGCGAGGAGGTCTGCAAGCTAATCCTAAATGAATTATAGGGCAAGAGTGACAAGGGGGTGGGGCCAGTGTCGGGCAGCTTCAAAGCGGCCCCTGGGCAGGAGACAAGGTGCTGGCGGCCCCCGGGCTCTGCCACTCGCTGGAGGGTGACACTGGAGTCCTCTGGGGTGCAGAGGTCGAAGACCGGATTCAATAAAATGAAATTCTCCACTGAAGACGGTCCAGCAGCGAAACTCTTCACCCGCCAAGTCACGGGGCTCTGGGGTGCACCCGGTTTGGCTCTTCTGACGGTCGGGGGGGGGGGGGGGGGGGGGGGGGGGGGGGGGGGGGGGGGGGGGGGGGGGGGGGGGGGCGTGGGAGAAAGCCGGGAAGATCTGATCAAAGTGATTCTGTTTCTTCTTTACTTATTCAGAACTTGCCATCTTGTGCCCAGGGCCCCGTGAGAGCCCCGGCTGGCTGACAGCCATTTCGGGAGGCTGAGCAAAGTGGCCCTGAACTCGTCGCCGGCCGGCGCAGCCCCATGCGGCCGCCTGGCAACGCCGCCCTGCCCCGGCCAGGTCGCTCGGCTAGGGCCCCCTGCTCGGACCCCAGGCCAGAGTCCCAGACGCAGGCCCGCAGCAGCAGCAGCAGCACCGGAGCTGAGGGTCCCAGAGCGCCCGGGCCGCAGACGGTGGGGCACAATGCCCACGCCCACCCCGCCGGTGGCCCAGGGAAGGCCAGGGATCTGCCCAGAGCCGCACGGCCAGTGGGGCAGGAGGAGGCCAAGGCTCTCCGCCCAGCAGCCTGCGGTAAGCACAGTGCGGCCGCATGGGAGAAGGCTGCTGGGCAGAGCCCGCGACCAACCCCAGCTCCAGGTCGTTACCACCTCCTCCAGGAAGCCGCCCGGAAGACAGGATACCCTTCCTTCCCAATTCCTCTACACCCGGCTGCAGGAGGGGCAGTTGAAGCCAGCCAGGGGAGGGGGGGCTTTCACTCAGCGAGGACGCCCCTCTGGGGAAATTACAACCCTGTTCCCCATCTTCCCCGGGAGCTCGGTCACCCAGCTCAGTTCCCACAGTCGGGACGACTGTCAGGCCAGTTCTCACCCTCGAACGCACGCAGGAATCCCCTGTGCTCATCAGCGCACAGGCTCCCAGACCCCACCACACAGTCGCTGCCTCAGTGGGCCTCGGAGGGTGGGGGGGTGGGGGTGTCCCCGAGAACCTATGCCTCTGACAGCTCCCAGGTGTGCCAAGGCTGCTGGCCGGGGAACCCCACTTTGAGAACCGTCAAGATGTTAGCACCGCCCCCCCCCCCCCCAATACAAGCTCCACTTTCTGTGCCTGGACCTCAGCTCGCAGACCCCGGGGCCGCATGGACAGACTCTCCTGCTCTTCCTCACAGACCCCACACTCAGAGGCCCCCCCAGCCTGCCCTCCCCCACAGGGCCCCATCTCCCTAAGGAGAGTCTCTGCTGCCTGCCGGCCTCCACGAGGAGGCCGCTGGAGCCATCTTCCCCAAACAGATGGGCCCAAGGCGGTCTGCCATCCAATCCGTCTCCACCTCCAGACTCTCCCCCACCTCTCAGCGCCTCCACACTGCCAAGCCGGTCTAGCCTGCCACCTGTCTCCCGCCCGGGGCCATGGCAGTCCCTCTACACTCATGCTGCTGCTGCCCCAGCCGCCTGGAATTGACGGGAGCCCCACGGCCGGAGGGGTGCTCACAGGCAAGTCCTCCTGGCCCACCTCTCATTTCCACCCCGCTCTCCAGGGCACGTACCCCGTGGCCACAAGTCCAGACATCCGTGGGGCCCCAGGGCCTTTGCACATGCATGACCCTTTGCCTGGGTCCTTGCCCCTCACATCTCACCAGGGTTAACACCCCCCTTTCCGGTCACCTGGATAAGCTAGGCTCCGCCCACACTCCCCATCCCTCCCTGCTCTGCATGTGTCCAGGGCCTGCACCATGAGACGCAGAGAACGGACTCGCAGAAAATGGATTCGTGGCTAAACTGGGCGCCCCAGGGGGACACGGCCCTCGGGGGCTTCTAGGCTGTCCCTCCACGAGTCTGGTCCAGCGCCCGGCACGTTGTAAACACATGCTGAACGAACAGAAAGAACTTTGCTGCTTTAAAGTCCTGGATTCGCTCCCCCCACCTTGCAATAGACTCCAATTCACACGTCAGTGGGCTTCTGACCTCAAGACCCTCCAAAATGCGGCCCACCCACCCTCGGGGGTCACTTCCCACCACGCTGCTTCATCCCCCTCACCAAGCTCTCCCTCGCTCTGAAGCCATCCTCTCTGGAGGTCACCAGCCCCTGCGGGGTCAGCTCTGCTTCCTGTCAGCCGGGCCCTCCGGGGTGTGGCGCCGGCCGGACCAGAGCCCACGGTCACCGGCAGCAGATGAGCGCCTTCTGCACAAGTCCTCCTCCCACCTGCTCACCCTTTCCCCACCGCCTGGGGTCCAGGAGCCTCAGTTCCGGAAGGCGCCCCACAGCTCTCCGAAGGGCGCACCGGCCTCAGAGCCCCGCCACTAGATGGCACTGCTGAGCCCCAGGGTAGGCAAGGAGGCCGTCCCTCTCAAGTGCCCAGCGGGTGGGGGTGGGTGGGTCTGCCCTTCAGTAGAAAGGCCAGCCCCAATGTCCTCCCCTGGCCTCTCAGACACTGCCTCCACCCCCAGCTGAGTCCCAATCACCGCCTCCTCCCCTGCACTCCCAGAAAATTCTGCACACACCAGCATTTGGGCCCCTGGATTTCTCAATCCGCGCATCTGCCACCGCCAGGGACAGCCGGCCAGGCGCTCTGTCCTCAGCACTCCTGGGGCGCACTGAACACGCGTGTTCAATCCCCCCTCATCGGACCAGCTTCCTTCCATTCAGCCTCACCCCCTCTGTGTTCCTCACTTCCAAGGCCTGCCTTCAATGCCACCTCCTCTAAGGAGCCTTCCTGGATTTCCTCCACCAGGGTGATCCCAGGATCACTTCCTGAAGCAAGGAGGGGATAAGACACAGACTGCCTTCACAGGAGCCGACACAGGTCCACACAGCGCAGGGCCAGGAGCCCACGGGGACAGACCTGTTCTGTGTCCCAGGAGGCCTGGGTCAAATGCACACATGTGCATCTATGTGAAAAGCAGCATTCAAACAGCCGAGGACCCGTAAGGAGACCACCAGACGGAGAGAAGGGAGGGGCCGGGCCATCTGACCTCTGAGGTCCCTTCCAAGTCCAATGTTCCGTGACTTCCCAACCCTGCAGGCCATTAAGCGAGTGGCCAAATGCCCACTGGGCGGCGGGCCAGGCCTGGTCAGAGGGCGCTTCCTGTCTCTGCAGGAGAAGACAGGGCAGCCATGGATCCTTTGAGGCCAGGGGAAGAGGGGGTGCTTCCGGGACGGGGTGGGCTCGGGCTCCGGGGGTGCGATCGGGGCCGGGTTCCCCCCAAACCGGGCCCGCCCGCACCAGCACCCCCACAGCCTCCCACTTGGCTGCGATGAGGGCCGAGGGCATCAGTGAGAAAAAGCCAGAAAAACGCATTTTCCCCTAAAGACTTGTAAAAAAAAAAAAAAAAGTCTCGCTGATTTTTTTCCCTTTTACCCCAAGCCCGCACGGCTCTAAATACGCCACACTTCGTAATTTTACGAGCGAACGAAGCCATACATCACTCGGTTTTATGTTCCTAAATTAACAAAAGGACTTTAAATCTATATGGAGCTCTTAAAGACACACAAAAAAGCACGCATCTATTTTTATTCCCTCACCCCCAAATTCCCTCTTCCCTTCTAATGTACCCCCCCCCCCCCGCGGCTGCAACATTTCAGCTGATCTGTCACCGGACCCCCAAGGAGGGACAATCCCAAATGTGGAGGAGGGACCGTTTGGGCGACCCCCTCCGAATGCTACCCTGTGGGTAAGGCTGCTCTAGGCGTGATAAAAGCCTGATCTCTCTTTTTTCCCTGCAAAGTAGATTATGACACGATGCCGTCCCCTTGTCCAAACCGAGAGGCCCCGTCCGCCAGTCCGATGTGGCCAAAAGTCTAAGGAGAATCGGAAGCCTTCGTCTTGTTTTCTGAGCTGCACGATGCCAGGGTAGACCAGATGACCGGAGGGGCCCGTCCACGCTTGAGGCTGGGGAGGCTGGGGGGTGTCGCATGGAGGGCAGGCCCTGCACACGTGTCCAACTCCGGGGGAAGAGAGGCAGGGGCTTCACCCGACGGCGGCTCGGCCTCAGGGAGCTGGGTGGCCCTGGCCAGCTGCCCCTCGCGCCTTCCGCTACCTCTGGCCCCGTCCAGGGCAGGAATCCAGATAACATAATGACTGTTTGCTCCAAGAGCATTAAAGAAACTTTTCTTGACTCCAAGAGTCAAGAAGATAAGCAGGAGTTTCCAACGGGGCTGTATCAGATTCCCACCCATGGAGTAAGAACAACACATTTAAGCAAGAAAAAAAACCTCTTAATGAGAACCAAATTGAGCAGGGGGGTGGGAACCGAAGCCGGAGAGGGGCTGGGCCGCAGCTGGGACAAAAGGGCCCTGGCTTTCCCAGCCGACAGATGGAAATGTGGCAGCCCCTCCCCAGTTCTCAGGGGTATCGGAAGATTAATTAGTGACTGCCTGGAAAGTGCTAGATGGGAGCCGAAATGCTTGTCCCCGCTGAGTTTCTGAGCTGTAAATAAGCAGCTTTCTCAGGAACACCCGAAACAGCAATGTTGTCCTTTTTATCTGACTCAGATCCCCGTAGGCCCGTCTGCCCCGGGAGCTGGCCCTGGGTGGCTCCAGAACCCGCCCCAAACCCGTGGCCGAGCTCGGCACCCAGCAGCTTCCCAGGTCGGGCCAGAGGCCAGGGCCTGAGGCTCCCTCACCCTCTCCCAGCTGCAGCCTGTCCCCCCCCCCCGCCCCCACCGCAGGCACCTGAGGACCAGGGTGGGGGTGCGAGGGGGGTGCTGGCGGCCTGCCCTGGCCTCCAGCCCCCTCCATCGGCCTGGGCGGGCCTGCGCAGAGACCCACACCCAGCCTCACGCTGGGGCTTCCTGGCAGCGGTCTGAGGGCCAAAATCAAATCCAGGCAGCTCCCCACAGGCGGCCTGGGCACCCCCAGTGGCCCGCAGAGGAGCCCGAGTCTCTCGCAAGCTTGTCAAAGGCTTGGGAGGCAGCCGGGGGCAAGGGAGACCCAGAGTGTCGGACAGCAGCCACCAGCAGGCTGTGGGGCTTGGGGCCAAGCCCCGGCCCCCTCTGGGCCTGTCTCTTCACTGAAGTGTGGGGTGTTCTTCCCAGCAGTGGGTAGTAAGTCCCGGGGGCAGCCAGGGTCACCCAGAGTTCAGCATGGGGCTGGGGTGGGGCGAGCGGCCGGCCGCGGGGTCCTCCCTCCGTGAACTCCAGGAACAAGATAAGGGGGCCGGCAGGGCGCCACCGCCACCACCAACGGCCAACTCCCTCCCTCGCGCTCCTTCAACAAATATTTATTAAGCTGGGCTCCGGAGCCAAATGGCCAGCCGTCCCGCCTCCTCGCCGCGCCGCTGCCCGTCTGGGTGACCGGAAGCTCCCCGGGCCTCAGTGTCTCCAGCTGGTAAGTGGGACTAAGTGAACACCACGTCTAGGAGGCGGCCCCACCACCGCCCGCGCCTCAGTCTGGTGGTTATGGTTGTTGCTGGGCCGGCGCTGGGCCGGCGCTGGGCCGGGCGCGAAGGAAGCGCAGTCAGCAGCCTCCTGCACGGAGCTCCAAAGCTGGTGGGGTTCAGGAAAGGGGGGAACCCGGCGCGCAGGCACACCGAACCGGAAGTTTTCCAAGAAGCATTAGAGACACCCCCACCGGCATCCGCCTGTCCTGGCTCCCTTCCCATGGATACCAACCCTGACCTCTGTCAGGGAAGGCGCATGCACGGGGCAGATACCGTGTCATGGGGTCCAGGGGTCTGGTCCAAAGACGTGAGTTCAAGTCCCAGTTCAACCACTGAGGAGCCCTGTGATAATTCCACCTTAATAATAATTTGGAGGGTACCTGGTGGGCTCAGTCAGTGGAGCGAGCAGGTGACTCTTGATCTTGGAGTCACGAGTTCAAGCCCGATGTTGGGCACAGAGCGTACTTAATAGTAATAATTGGGTGGGTGGGGGGAGCCTGGGTGGCTCAGTTGGTTAAGCGTCTGACCCTTGATTTTGGCTCAGGTCATGATCTCACGGTTCATGGGTTCAAGCCCCCACTCGGACTTCCTGTGACAGTGAGGGGACTCCTTAGGATCCTCTCTCTGCCCCTCCTCCACTTATGCGTGCGTGCGCTCGCGTGCTCTCTCTCTCAAAAATAAATAAACTTAAAAATTATGGAAATAATTTTTATTACAGCTATCACTTGCTAAGTGTTAACTTCAGTGCCCTGTAAAAATTCGCACATTTAATCCCCGGTACCAGATGTCAGCAGACTTTCGCTGTTAAGGGCCAGAGAATAAATATTTGAGGCCTGACCAGCCTTGTTGCAACGACGCAATGTTGCTGCTGTCACAGAGGCTGCCACCGACAATATATACAAGGGCAGGACAATAATACTTTATTTACACACACAAGCGGCGGGCCACAGATCAGCAACACCTGCCTCACACAGATACTGAGATAGATACAATTCTGGATCCCATTTCACAAATGGGGAAATCGAGGCCCAGAGAGCTCAAGTCCCCTGCCCAAGGTGGCAGTCCTGTCACGGGTCAGACAGGAGTGGCGGTCTGTGAACTGTCCCCCCGCCCCCGCCGGCTGGGGGGCGCTGGAAAGGCAGGTTCTGGGCCCTGGCACCGAGTGTCTGCTCTGAGGAGCGCAACCACACCCCTCCGTCCTGGGCCAGGGTGGTGGGCAGTGGCCAGTTTCACCTCCCAGCCACAGTCACTTCCAAGCCAGCCAAATCCCTAGCTCCTGGGAGCCTCACTTTCCTCATCTGTGAAATGGGCAGACAGCAGCACCCAAGTGCGATGCACAGGAGAGACTGGCGGTCAAGGCAACTAGGCCATTCCTTTTACCTTGACTGCTCTGAGCTGATGGAAGCCCAGAGAAGCAAAGCCACCTGCCCACTCCCCATGGTTCTTCCCAGTTAAGCCTGGACGCCCTAATACCAAAGTCATAAAGCATAAAACTCTAGGGGAGTTGAAAAAGAGAAAACTTACAGAGAGAGAGAGAGAGCAACTCTGCTGGGTGCGACACACCTCCCTCCCCAGGCGGAGAACGTGGAGCCAGACCTCCCCCAGGGTCCAGACCGCTTCCCCCACCCTCCAGCCCCTGAGGGCTTTACCACCGGGCCAGGGCTGATTTTCCTTAATTGCTTCGAATTTCCTAGCCTGACACTTCCTCCTTTCGTTCAGAGGCGCTGAGAGTAAACAGAAAATCGGTCACCTGATGAGTAACTCTGTGCCAGGCCACCCAATGGCAGGCGAAGCAGGGTGTAGATTACAAACACCTGTGCTTTTAAAGATGCCCTGCACTTAACAGGATTCATTCTTGCCACAAACGTGTCCCCAGTGTCTACCAGGCAAGGTGCAGCTGCGGTGGGGTGGGGGCGGGGAGGGCTGTCGCTGCAGAGGACAGAACTGTCCCTACTTTCCTGCAGCTCCCGGTGCAGGGGGAGACCTCCTGATGCAGCGGGGAGGCCTCGCGATGCAGGGGGAGGCCAACCAAAGACCAGCTACGGCTCCCTCCAGGAGCCCTGGTGCATCTGCCCGGCTGGCTCTCAGCTTTCTGGTCTCTTCCTTGGGGGGGGGGGGGACACAGCTCCGAGCATCACCCCCCTCAGCAGCTCTACGCTGGAACAGAACCCTTTTGCAAAGTGGGGGGTTCCTGGTGCTCATGTGCATCAGATCTGTGAAGGGCCCTGTAGACAGAGGGGAAGTGCTGGACTTGCATTTCAGGAAAAAGACCTCAAGAATAAAGCGCAGACCCTGAAAAATATTCTTCCTACCAAGGCGGCGTAGACAGTAAGCATGAAATGCAGACCTTGTCAGTTTCTGGGAAGGGTTGGGGCCCTAAAATAGCCACAAAGAAACTCAGAGAGACTAACTGTACAGATTTCACCCAGAACCCATTAGTCTTCTCCTATTTCTTTTTTTAAAGTCTGTGGGACACTTGGACGACCTCTTCCCTTGACCTGGTTCAGGGCAGCAAGGGCCAGAGCCAGAAGAGCTGGGTCCGGTCCAGGCCATCCCTCCCCCCTACACTCCTCCCGGGGGGTGGGGGACTCCGGTAGGGGCCTCAGCCGAAGTGACAGGGGCTCCTGCACAGTGAGAACACCCAGCACCCAACCACCTGCACCTTTCCGCAGCAAAACCGTGCAGAAATCACCCAACGCGGCCAACGTCTTCTGCAGAATTTGAGAAGCCCCCACACGAGCCCAGGAACTTCCCCTCCGCCCTGCAGCACCCCACATCTCCCCTCCCCCAGGTCCACGGGGGCCCCAACTTCCACAGGAACCGTGTGAACTCCCGGAGAAGATGAAACTCTCAAAGGAAAGAGAAAATAAAAACAGCTTGTTCCTAGTACGAGCGGTCACACGCCGCCCTGCCTTCCTGACCTGCGCGCCAGGGGCCCAGCGAGGGCAGGCCTCAGCAGCTGCTCCTGACCCCGGGGGCGCTGGGAGGGGGCGACAGGGAGGCGGCCGGGAGGGCCCTAGGGATCGCCAAGGCTCCTGCCTCCCTCTCCAGGGAGCCCTGGTTTCCCAGCTCCCCCTTCGCCTACGTGTAATTATTTTTAAGGTTTCAAAGTCCAAATAAGGTGAACGCAAGAGGGGCTCCCCGAACCTCCTCCTGGCCCCCCGCCTCCTCGCCCCTCCACTCCGGGTTTCAAGCACGACTCGCCCCGAAACAGAAAGTTACACGGCCGGCTGCTGTCAGCGCGCAGGAAGGTTAGGGAAACAGGAAGCCACGCCAACCACCCTCCGGAGCTTCCCCGGCCCCCTCCTCCGACCTCGGCAGGAACAAAACCTTCCAGGGAAACCCGGGCAGGAAGGGGGGCGGGGGGCAGGCGCGCCACGCTCGCGCGGAGCCGGCGCGAGGGGCCGGCAGGAGGCAGAGGGAAAGAAGCCCCAGGCCGGGGGCGGGAAGGGGGGCGCCTGCCACCCGATCGGGGCGGCCTGCAGCAAAGTAACTTCACAGCCGGGGCTTAATTCACCTCGGAAGGCAGCGCGCCCCGGCCGCGGCGGGGCCGGCTCGGGGCAGACAAAAGGAGCGAGCCGCGCAACCCCCGGCGGC
>NC_043715.1:3080750-3081975 GCF_006229205.1 Suricata suricatta
GGCCGGGTGGGCGCTCCCCGCCGCACGTAGCGCACACAGCGCCGGCTGGACCGCAGCGGGAGCGGCCCGGCCGCGGTAAAGGGGGGGAGGGGGAGGGAGGCTCAGCCGACACCCCCCCCCACCCCGACCCAGGCTGCGGGTCTGGGGGGTCGGGAGGGGTGGGGGAGTCCGGGACGCGCCGGCGCCGCGCGGGACCCGGGGAGGCGCACAGCTCGCTTACCTGGTAAGTAATAGAGAGGCGGCTTCAATCCAAACATGATTCAAATTAGAATTCCATAGTGGCCAGAGAGGGATGAAGAGGGGGGAAATTTTTTTTAAACCCAGCAATGAAACAGAAAGCGCCGTCCAAGCCCAGGCGCTCAAAAATGTCCAAAACAATAAAATAAAGACAGAAGAGCGATCCCAAGAGCGCCGGAGAAAAATGTCCTTTTTTTGGTTGTTGCTTTTTTTTTTTTCCTTTTTTTTTTTCTCTCCCTAAGAGGATGAAAAGGCTCGCTCTCGGGCCAGCGCCTGGGCAGTTTCGGCCACCTCGGCCCGGGCAGATCCACAATGGGGTGACTGACGACCGAAGACGGGCCGGAGCCTCCACGGCTGCCCGGTGTCTTCGCCGCGTGTGTATTTTCTGCCTTTTGGACTTGAGATGCAAATAAAAAAGGAGGGGGGCGCGCGGCGGAGGGAAGCAGGCGGGAGAGCAGAGAGGAGCGCGAGAAAAATAAAGGGGGGAGGTGAGGGTGATGAAATTGGGGGGTTAAGATCTTCAGGGATTACTCATTTGAAAGAAAAAAAAAGGAGAAAGAGAGAGAGAGAGAAAAGCAGCCCCAAGACGTGCGAGTAGCAATCTCTCCTCCATTCAGCCATTTGAATGTCAAGGGCGAGGGTCAAGGGACCTGTTTCCAACAGGGTTTCACGTTCAGAACCAGAAGGAAAAAGGAAGGGGGGGGCGGCGGGAGGGGGTATCTCTTGTTGCCAAGGAGAAATCGGCTTTGTTTTCGTTTCCCCTTAGCTACTGGGTGAGGAGGGGCGGGGTGGGGGGGAGGAGGAGGGGGCGAGCGAGAGAGGGGAGAGGAGAAAATTAATACCCAAACAGCCAAGAAGTACCGAGGGGGAGATTTCTTCTCGTAAATAAAAGAGGCAGCGATTGCAAACAAGTCTCGGGCAAGAGAAGCAGGCCGAGGAGCCGGCTCCCCTCCCCCTCTCGCCACCACCCCCCTCCACCTTTTTCTTT
>NC_043715.1:3082075-3083277 GCF_006229205.1 Suricata suricatta
TGCTCCTCGCACCCCGGCCGCCCCAGCCGGCGGAGGAGGCGGCCGCCTGCGTGCGGCACCCACCCAGCCGTTGGTGGCGGCGGGGCGGAGCGCCACCTCTCCCTCGGCTCCGTGCGCTCCGCCCAGCCCATTTAAGATTCTCCGGGGCGGGGTGGGTGTTGCGCGGGTGGGGGGGTGCGGGGGGAGAGGCGAGTGGCATCGAGGGGTCAGGAGGCAGGCCTGGGGCCCCCACCTCCTCCAGTTTGCCCTCCGGAGCTCTCCTCTAGAGTATCATATTCCGGGAGTTCAATTGTCATCTGAAGCCGCCGCGTTTAGAAGGGACCCCGGGGCTGCCGCTGGGGACCCCTGATTTACGCAGTGGCTGGAAAGCGTTGGCAGGAGCCCAAGCCTGGCGTGACCGCGGCGCCCGGCCCTGCGTTACCTGCGGGCTCAGGTCTGTTCCTCCAACCAGGATGGTTGTGTTTGGGGTCAAAAGGTGACCCCTTCGTGTCACCAAGTCGCCATTCGGCTGGTTGTGCCACTGAGGGGGCCCTTCAGAAGGTAAAAGGGCTTGAAAATAAATTGTCACCTCCAGAGGCAGCTTTGCGGCGTGCGTTGAAGAGCGTGTGGGGGAGTGGGTAAATGGATCCTGTCTCTTTAAAATCGCTGGGCTGGACAATGAGCGCACAGGATGTGGTTTGGCGGCAGGGTTTTTTCCCCTTCGATTTGGGGAATGATCACACGGGGCCTTCTTGAGCTGGTGTGAAAGAGAGGCGGCGTGCGGCGGAGAGATACAGACTCCACACTCACACACTCTGTGCGGTTGACTGTCCTCTTAAACCAAATTAGCCAGGGCTCTGGTTACTATGGTGCTGCCGGGCTAGCAGAATCCCAGTAATAGCATTTATTAGGTCTATTTGCCTGGAAGCAGGCCTTCCCGGATCTGATAATGCACCAGTGCAGGGAGGGTGTGGACGATGGTAGCAGGCATTTGATTACACTTGCAACAGGGATTTTTAAGGGAGGGGTGCGGGGTGCGAGGAAGAGCCAGGAGGGAAAGTAGCCGCTCGCCTTCGGAGCTCCCCCGGGCTGGGCGGTGTGTGCGTTTCCGCAGTCCCGCGTGGGTTCACAAAAGGCGGGCCGGAGCCTCCCCCCACCCCCACCCCCACCCCCACCCCGGGCACGGTTTGGGGATTCTCCTCCCAGGCCCGGCGACGGGTGAA
>NC_043715.1:3083377-3088602 GCF_006229205.1 Suricata suricatta
CGTCACCCGGGAGGGCGCCGGGGCTGCTGACCTGGAGGAAACGGGCCGCGCGGGGCCGCCGGCGCCCGCCGCCGCCATCTGGCCGCTCCGCCCCGCGCTGACCCCGGAGGTCGCGCCCGGCCCTCGGTGGCGGCGGCCCTTTGTTTCCGGGGCTGCGTGGCGGCGCGCTTGGCGCTCCCCGCACCTCCCCCTGCGCCCGCCGCCGCTGGCTGCCTGGCGAGGGAGAGAACGGCTCCGCGGCGGGGTCGGCGTCCAGCACCTGCCCGCCACCCCCCACCCCCTACCCCCGGCTCGGGGTGGCCTGGGCCGGGACCCCAGCTTTTGCTTCCCACCCATTTATCACCCACTTATCACCCGCACACTTGATAATCCGCGCCCCCTCTGGGAGTGGGGCGCACCAGGGCCCGCAGGGGAGGGTCCCGGGTGAACTGCAGCCCCTTCCGAGTCTGGCATCAGCTTGGAAAATCTCCGGTCCTGCTTGGGGGGGGGGGGGGCAAAAAAATTTTTTTAACTATTTTTAAAAGACCCTAAACTATCAGTTTCTGTTGTCATTCTTTTATTGGTTTTTAATTCTCCGGGATTACACGAACAACAGTAGTAATTAATACTAAACCTTCCTCTACTGTATATGCTAATGGCAGGAGCCATAAAAATTAATTTGCAAACATGTCATTACACAATAGCTGTACAGGCAATAAACCTGTAATTATGGGCCAATCACAGGCAGGGCACAGAGGGAGGGGTGTTCCCCCAATCTGTTGGGTGCTCCCCTTCCCCTGCGAAAGTGGGGAAGACATGCCAGGAAGGAGCTGGCCTTCCGAGAGCCACCTGTGGAGAGCGCTGCCTGACTCGGGGTGCCGATGGGGTTTCTGGGCTCCAGCTCCCACCGGCCTGGCTCCTAGGCCGGGGTCCCTGGACACAGCCACTCCGGGGCCCTCCTCGATTGAAATACGGCCAGAGAGAAGAAGAGAGGCGAGGCAGAGCCTTGGGGGCGCGGCGGGCCAGGCGGGCCACTGTGGGGTGAGCAGAGGGGTCGGAGGCCCCACACTGGCGGGCCAGCACCAGCCTGGCCTCAGCCTCCCCTTCGAAGGCAAACGCCTCTCCCTAGAAGCATCTGAATGCCTGCACTGAATTATCTCCAAATGCGCAGGCCAACCCCTAATTGCCTTTGGCCATGTGCCCCGCCCCCCTCCCAGGAAGGAGGTGACCCTCCAGAGTCCACTGATCCCTAAGCCTCCTTTGGCCCCGGTCTAGGCAGCTCAAAGTAGGCCGGTGACATTTCCTGGGGACAGGGACGCCTGTGCGGGAGGAGGAGACCAGATCCACTAGGAGAGGGTGTGGCTGCACCGCAGCTGCTGACCTGAAGCCAAAACCGCTGAAAGCGAGTGGCCCCCGCGGTGCCAAGCAGCCGGCCTCGCGGGCGGACTCTGCTGAATGGCCGGGGTTGTTTGCCATAATGTGGCCAAGCGAGGAGCCGGAGGCATTTTCCCTTTCCCACTGGCCCTTGTGGCTTGGCTGTGGTTTCTGGAACTTCTCACTATGGCCATTGATTCCCAGGGGAGCCACCCGGCCTCTGAGGGCAGCGATGGCCTGGCAGGGGTGGGGGTGGGGGGCCAAGACGGGCAGCCCGTCTGGGCCGCACCTGGACCAGGTAAGCAGAGCAGAGCCTCATCGGGACTCAGTGCAGGGACAGGCCCTCTCTCTGTGGCCCCCTCTACTCGGGCCGGCCATGGCAATGACCCTCCCCTTCTCTGTCAGCTCACCTCTGGGGAAAAGAGGGCATTTCTAGAAAACAGGCCGGAAGTGGGGCCGGCTGAGCCTCTGGCGTCCCTTCTAACGGTTGGGACCACCGCACAGTAGACCGGCTCCCCACCGCCTCCCCCTGCCCATGCTGGAAGCCAGCCTGGGGTCAGAGGGCACGCTGGGCCTTGTCCTGGGCACGGCAAAAAGGAAAAGAAAGCTGCTTTGTCCCTCCAGGGGAAGGCAAGCCGGGGGGCGGGGGCCGCTGGCTGCTCCCCTTGAGGCCGCGTGGTGCCCACTAGACACCACTGGGAAGATGCAAGCCCCCTCCCGCCCCTCCCCTGCTGCTCCTTCAAAATGGAGGGGGCCCAGACTCCCCCTAGCGGGGCTGCCGATGCCACAGCGCGGAGACAGCCTCGCCGGCCAAGAGTGTCAGCTGAACACAATAAAAATAGCCTCCCCACACGTGCCGAGGGCACGGAGGCTGCAGCCCGGGTCTGGGGAGCACAGCGGGGCTGGGTCCCCATGGGCTCTCTGGTGGCCAGATGGGCCAGGCCCGGAGGCCACTGGGCCCGACCACACCTGCAGGTGCTCCCCGGGGATCCCAGGACAGGGAGCAGAGGGAAGGCCGGAGTGCGGCTAACCTGAAACGCCCCCTCGGGTCTGCTCCCTCCACTGCCCTCTCTGGAATCACCGCGCCAGCGGACGTGGCCGGGGTTGCTGAGTGAGCACTTTTCACAGGGAACTCACTGGATCCTCATGACCGTGAGGTTCAAGGTCACCTCGGGGAGTTTCGTTTTCTAGCTGAGGCACAGAGGGGTGAAGGACCTCGCCCAAGGACACAGCCGGTCAACAGTGGAGCTGGGATGGAAGCTGAGCTCATTCCGGAGTCCGCCTTCCTGACCGCTCGCTTGGAGTTGGACCTACCAGAGTTCAACGTCCAGCTGGGGGCCCACCCACCGACGGTGGTGACCTCACCATTTTGAACCTCAGTTTCCTCACCAGGAAGATGGGATGAAACCACTCCCGAATTCCAGGGAGACTCCGTAAATAGGGCTGCAATGAGTCCTGTGTTATGAATAATAGTGCTAACACAGCTCTTGGGCCTCTGTACACCCGGGGCTCCGCGCGAGTGCCTGGCTAAGGGTGTCATCTTATCTGACACCCAGCCCCACCTGTGAGGCGGACCTCCCGTGGCCCTCACCCCATTTTGTACATGAGGACACCGAGGTCCCTAGAGGTGAAGTCATTCACCCAAAGGGCACACAGGGAGGGGGCACGCCCCCTGGCCCACTGTCCCACTCCAGTCCTTAGGTGACCGGACCGTATGTGAACGTCCTAAGTGTCTAGGTAGGCAGGTCCGAGAGGTCCGAACGGAAACAGGAGGCTGTGTCCAAACACACTCAGGACGCCTGCACACGCGCATCTGGTTTCCCTCTGTGGACACCTGCCTCCCCCCCCCTCCGCCCCCCCGCCCAGCCCCAGGGGCTCCAGAGCGCACCCGGGCTGTGCTGTCCCGTCTTGGAGTGTGTGTGTGTCGGGGGGTGTCTAGACAGGCCTCGGGGGCCCCCTCCACCTGCCCTGTGTCGTGGGTTGAACGGTGGCCCCACCAAAATATACATCCGCCTATGACGGTGACCACGGTTGGAAAGGAGTCTGTGTGGATGTAATTAAGGATCGAGGGATGAGGTCAGCCTGGATGATCAGAGTGGGCCGTGTGTCGGATCACAAGTGTCCTTCTAAAAAGCCAAGACAAGAGAAGCCGCAGGGAGAGGCCGGGTGAGGCTGGAGGCAGACACTGGAGCACTTGACCCCAGCCGGGGGGACTCATGGAGCCCCCCAGGAGCTGGACAAGGCAGGAAGGATCCTCCCCGGAGCCTTCAGAGAGGTGGCGCACGGTGACTTTGTGGGTCTCCAGAATGGGGGGGGCAAGTAATCTCTGATGGTTGAAGCCACCCAGTTTGTAGCAATTTGTTACAGCAGCGATGGGGAACTGATACATCCTGTCACAGTGTAAAAAGGAACGCCCTCTTTGCTGCCAACGCAGGGAGGCCCTGGGTGTCGTCCAAGGCTGGGTGTCGTCCAAGGCTGGGCGCCGCGGGGCTCTGGCCAGGGGGTCTGCCCTCCTTCAGGCCTGTAGCAAGGGCTTCGATCAACATGAAGGGCCAGGACCCTGCACAGGTGCGGCCACCCTCCCGTCTCCTCCCTGGTGACCCACATTTGCTGGCTGGGGTTTGGGCAGCGGCCTGGGCTGTAAGGGATCACCGGGTGTGGCCATCTGCCGCGGGGGGGGGGGGGGGGGGGGGGGGGGGGGGGGGGGGGGGGGACGGCCAACCAGTCCCGCCAGATCAACCTAAGAACCGTGCGAGGGCTTAGCTGGCCGCCTGCGCCCCCGCCGCCCCGAGAGGCCTGGGGTAGCAGTCACAAACAAGGAGCCCTGGCCGCCAGCTGGTCACCAAACCTGTTTCTCTTTCCTCTTGGGCTCAGGCCCGGGCTGTGTTTCTCAGCCTCCCGTGAGGAAGTGCGGGGCCAGATGACCGAGCGGTGGCCGAGACAGTGAGTGGAAGTAGTGATGCACAACGCCCCGGCCTGGCCCGAAGAAGCCCCGCTCTGCTCTCCCGGGCCGGCCTCCCCGACGTCAGCTCCCAGGAGGCCGGCTCCGCGTCTAAACGACACAGCGCCTCCGTCAAGCCCCCAAAGGTAGTACTTTATCTACCATGTAGTTTGTATGGTGAGTCCTGTAAACTGATACTTATGACGCGCTGAGCCACTGGGGCTCAGGGGTCCTCTTTCCAGGCATTTACTGAATACCTGGCACTGCGCTGGGGACTTTAAATACATCATCTCAGTTTGCCCCCACAACAAAAAGAAACCTACCACTACCCCCATTTTTCAGATAAGAAAACCAAGGTCCTCTTCAGAGGCATGAAGTCACTTGCCTCAGGTCACAAGGCCGGTAAGAGGAAAACCTCACACCTGAACCCAGATCCCTGCCCTGCATTTTAACCTGCTGTCTATGTCCCTCTCCTCATCTGCCTCCGGCGGAGGCTGGCGGAGGCTGGCAGAGGTTGGCAGAGGCTGGAGCGCAGGCGCCCTTCCTCGTGAAAAGCAAAACAGACAACAAAAGCCCAGGAAGGCCAAGTGCGTGGCCTGTTGCCATCGACCCACAGGCCCGGGTGCCTGACCCCCAGCTTGGGCCCGCTGCGGGCGAGGCCCATATTTGGGGAACTCTTTATAACAGCAGGTGGACAGCCGGGGGGCAGTGACAGGGCGGCCAAAGCGCTTCCACCCTGTGGCTGCACCAATGCCAGAGAAATCGGACAGAGAGGGCCCGTGGGACTGCGGTGGCCGCACAGCACATCCCCCCCTCCCCTGCCTGTCCTCACCCGCCCCCAGCAGACAGCCATCCAGGAGCACTGGGGGAGGGGACACGCTTGCGTGAATGCGGCTCCCACAACCCCCCCCCCCCCCCCCCCCCCCCCCCC
>NC_043715.1:3088702-3127215 GCF_006229205.1 Suricata suricatta
TTCGGGACGATGGGGAGGCGGAGAGGGGCGCCCCGGGGCGCCTGCATCCTTCTCTAGCTTTACCTCTTGAAGAAATCCTGGCCCAGCCCTGCCCCTTCCTTCCCCAGCTTCTGCGCGGCCTGACCGGGTGGTGCCTGAACCCACGGGATTCCTGCCTCGGCCCCCGCTCAAGACAGCCTCCTGCAGACCAGCGCCTCTCCCAGGCCTGGACGTGGCCCAGGGCTCCCTCCCTCGGCACCCTGACATTTGAGGCTGGAGAATTCTTATTTTTTTCTTAATGTTGATTTATTTTTGAGATAGAGCAGGAGACGGGCAGAGAGAGAGACACACAGAATCCGCAGCAGGCTCCAGGCTGTGAGCTGTCAGCACAGAGCCCGACGTGGGGGGTCGAACTCACGAACCATAAGATCATGCCCTGAGCCGAAACCAAGAGTCAGATGCTTAACCGCCTGAGCCCCCTGGGTGTCCCGAGGCCAGGGAACTCCGCTGAGGGTGGCCCTGTGCACTTTGGGACATTTGACAGCAGCCCTGGCCTCCACCCACTGGATGTCAGGGCCACATGCCCATTGTGACAACGGATATCTCTCCAGACATGGCCACATTTCCCCCGGGGGATGGGCGAAGGCACAAATCACCCCGAGTGAGAGCCATCGATGCAGCCTAAGGGACTCCAGCGGTCCGCTGAGGGACCAGACTTTTAGACCCTGTTCTGCCATTGGCCTCGGACAAAAAAACCACCCTCTCTTGGCCCCAATTTTATCACACAAAAAATCAGAGGGGATGAACGGGGTCTCCCGACTGCCCATGATTCTCTGATGTTGCTTAGAACCAACCAATGGCTCCAAAGTGGGGACAAGCTTGGGACTCAGGAAACAGGGTCAGGAAGGAAGGAACGCAGTGACGTGAAGGTGCTCATGCAGAAAAAGGGGGGGTGAATGCGTCAACTGGTTACGTGGGCAACCCTGGTGCCTCTCACTCAACCTCCCTCCACAGACCTCCCTCCCTCCAACCTAAGCAGCAGCCCTGCTGCGAAAAAAAAAAAAGTATATGCTATCAGTCATGTACATTCGAGTGTGATTTAGGCCCATTCCTACTACTGTCCCAGAACCATGCGGTGGGCCTGACTGGAGCATCGCATGACTAACTCGAACAGCTGTAGGATGTATTTGGGAAAGTCAGGACAAAAGGGCTATTCTGCCCACTTGGGCCGAAACGGCAGTTTCAATTTCATAACATCATGTGATGAGGTGAACTTCCGGGTGCCCTGTGCTCCCGTCCGTTTCGACAGCTGCCCCGGGGGGGGGGGGTGGCGGGGAGACAGTCTCCGTCAAGGGCTGGGGTTGGGAGGAGTTCCGCGGCCCAGAGGAACTGCACAGCACGGCCCCCCACACGTCGGGCACTGAGGCGAGGTCCCCTGGGTCTCATGACCCTGAGTCTCCCGCCAGCACCTGGCAGGCCCCAGCGTGTGTCCCTAAGGCAGGATTTCTGGGTGTTCCTGGGGGCGGATTATCCCAGAATCAGCTCTGCTTCGGCTGGTAACTGGGAGGTAGGAGGGCTGTTCCTGAGGCAGAGGGACGTGCACCTGCTTACTTGTGCAGAGGGGGAGGTATGTGGGCACCGGGGGCTCCGGGTCCCGGCACGGCGCGGCTCTGGCCTTCCCTGGCCTTCGGTCTCCTCCTCGGTAGGACGCTCGGACTAAATGATCCCCCAGGCCTTCCGGCTCCGTGAGCCCATGATTAATAAAACTCAGACACACCATCTGCTCACTCTGACATTTAAGAAACAGAACGGCTTCCCAAAGAGAAAGCTGCCCGGTGCAGCTCGCTTCTCCTCCCTCGCCCGCGATCCAGTGTGGGTTCACACCCTCCCCACGTCCCCGCGCCCGCGGGGGAAGCCCGGCATGCGCACACGCCGCCACACTCGGCGCCGCCTCCCGCCACTCCACCCCGAAGGTCAGCACGGGGGAGTTCGCTGAGGACAGAGGCCTGCCCTGGTGACACCCCGCGACCCCCTCGCGGCCGTGCGCCCTTTACAACGCCTTCTCCGGCCAGACGCGCATCCCGCCAACGCGTCCCCAGACTTCACAACTGTTAGCGCTGACTCATCTCCCCCACTCGTGCAGCTGTCCCCCCAGAGCTGGGGAGCGAGCGCCCCCGCCCCCTTCGCAGGTGGGGAAACCGAGCTTGAGAGGTGGCAGGTCAGGCCCAAGGTCACGCGAATGACAAAGAGCAGGGCGGGAATGTCACCCTTGCCCACAGGGATGAAGAAACGGGGTCCCGGCCCCACTCTGCGGGCACATGAGGATAGGGATGCTCGGGGCCACGCGGTGGCTCTGCCAGGACCTAGGACCGCAGGCACTCTAGGCCAGAAGGGGAGGGGCAGGGGGACATTCGGGCAGGTGAGACCCTCCCAGCAACCAGACTCCGGAAGTGCTTTTAACTCGGCCCAGGAGCTGAGCAGGGGGCTAGCCTTCTCCGTGTTGGCCAAATCCCAGGGGACCCCCACCCAAGCGGGGGCAGGGACAGCGGTCTTCACACCCTTTCTCTGCCACTCTCCTCCGGAGCTGCGGACCTGGCCAGGGTCCCTGCCCCGACCACTCTGGAGGGGGTGGCCGGCACTCCCTGCCACTCTCTGTGCGGAGCACAACTCAGACGTTCCTCCTCTGCTCCCTGCCCCCTCCCCTCCCCTGCGGCCCTGAACTTGGAGAAGCAGCTTGGGCTTCCTGTTTCTCACAACGACCTGTCAGATCCACCCAAAAGGCCAGACAAAAATAGCCCCCTGGTTTCTTCAAAGCACCACACCACTCACAAGACTACAAAGGAATCGCCAGGCCAAAAGGGACAGCAAGGGACGCCAGAACGCTGGGGCTCACTGGCCACACGGGCCACCCCGGCCTTGAGCGCATCCCCAGATCCGGCAAAATTTGAGCTTCCGTTTTTATGGTCTTAAAGGTCAAAGGGGACAGAAAGCAAAGCTGGGGGTGGGGGGGGGCTCTTGCACAAGGTAGGGGTGCTCACAGCCGACGCTGCCGGTAACAAGGCAGGACCCCGGAAAACGGCCCGCTCTGGTGAGAGTGACTGGGGAGCCGGCCAGGCCTGGGGCAGAAGGATGGGGAAGTTTCCAGAAGCAGACACAAGACCCCCTGCAGGAAGGCACCTTCACCCCAGGCTTCAAATCACACCTACGCTTATTTTTACGCTTTTGCAAACATGACGGGCGGCGCGCAGGTGATGACAGCCCAGATGCACGAGAAATCCCCGCGTGTCAGCAGCAAGAACAGACAAGGCAAGCGGGCCTGCCGGGACGCCCGAGGCCGCTTCTGGAAGCCTCCGTGGACCTGCTGCTCCGTAAAGCCGCGAAGGAGGAAATGAAAGGGAGCCGGCACGGTCTGACGTCCCCCCGGAACGTGGGCTCCCCTCCACCCCGGGGACCGCGCCCGGCGCTCCCAGGGGCGAAGGAGCGGCCGTCTGCCGCAGGGGAGCCCGGTGACTCACGAAGCGAGAGGACGGGGGACGGGGCGTGAGTCACCCCGTGTCTCCCCTCGGTGCGACATCTCTGCGTGTGCGGCAGGCGCTGGTGACCAAGGCAGCCGCGGACCGGCCTCCACGGTGGAAACAAGACGCAGCCCCGCAGCCCGAGTTCCCCGCCCTTTATTACCACCCGCCGCCTAGGCTCCCGGACCGCCGGCCAGGGACTCGTCCGCGGGGCAGTTTCGGCGGCCGCGATCAGCTGACGGGCATCTTTCGTCCCTGCAGACGCACTCAGCTGCAGGTGTAATTCGGTCCCCTCGCCCCTGAAATCGCCGGCCTGGACCAGCTGCACTCACAACTAAGTGCTTACGGGCACATGGCTGGGCGGCCAACACGTGCCCGCGGGCACCGAGCAGCCTTGTGCTGGAGACACCGTGTCGGAAACCGGAGCCTTCCTGCGTTCCGTGTGCCAGCCGCTCTGTCCAGCTGGGAGTAATGAGGAAAGACAAACACGCCAATTAGGCGAGGTCCATACGTAAATAAACTGCACAGATCCTTAATTAAGCCACTTACGGGCGTGGGCAGGGCCGCGGGGAGGAGAGGGAAGGGGAGCGGTGGCCCGGACCCCTCGTCGGGGCCTCGGAAGGTGGTGAAGCCCCGGGTCGGCCCCCTCCGACGCCTCGAGCTGGGACCCCTGGCCCTCGACAAGCGTCCCCCCTGCGAGCGGCACCCACACAACGGCACACACGGTCACGCGCGGGCAGGGACGGTGCCAGCATGTGCCAGGAGGCGGGTGGCTGTCGGAGCCCGGGGCCACCACTGTCCCCGCCCTGCCACGGCGCCGTATGGCTTCTAAACACTGAAACCAGGCCGACCTCGCTCTGCCACGCTCCCCGCGCCCCCAAGCAGCCGCTGAAAGCCACTGGCCTTTTGCAGAGCGCGGCAGTCCCGGCTGGAAGCAAAGGGCAGAGGCAATATTTAGATAATTAAAAACCCACGGCTGAGGGGGCCAGCCGGGTGGCCGCAGGTGGCTTCGGGGAAGACCAGCGATGGCTCAGCATGGCCGCCATGCCTGCTCTCTTCCCCTTCGGCCCTAACTGAGGGAGGTAGACAGGTGACCGCTGGGGAATTCTGCCCAGGCTCAAGCCTGGGAGCCTGGTGGTCCCTATAAGACTTCCACGACACGGCCTTGGCCTTGCCTTTCTGCCTTACCTCTACTTCTAGCTGCACCGGCCTCCCCACCGCCACTCCCGCCCCTCCTGCCGCAGGGCCTTTGCACGGGCCGTGCCCTCTGCTTGGGACTCCACCCCCCACCCCCGCAATCCACATGGCTCCCTCCATCCCTCCCTCCCTTGAGGTCTGCTCTCAGACTCCCCCTCCCGGCTGCCGCCCACCCCCTCACCCTACTGCGGGGTTTGTATTGCACTTCATCCCTGAATTTACACCGGACAGATGTCATCTTCTCTTTCTCTCTGGGACTTCATTAGGGTCAGCAGGTACCTAGCAAGGTGTCTGGCACACCATGGGGACTTGGCATGGAATAAGTGAATGAATGATACCCAGGCTGGACACGAAAGCAAAACCCAGGGCAGCTGCCTCTGAATATGGGATGGACCATAACCTGGACTGGAATGTGGTTCTGGAAACTTCCGAGGAGTGCAGGTTCCGGCCTCCCCCAGCGGCAGCCCTGCCCAAGCGCTCAGGCCCCGGGCAGCCCCCCGGGGCAGCAAGAGGTCTGGCTATGCAGCCTGCGGCCCCTCCTTGAGCCTCTGAATTTGTGAAGCTGGACTCAGGAATCACTGAGCTCCTGGAGGCAGAGCCTGCTCCTCTGTCTGACCCTCTTCCTGCCCCCCTGCCTGAGCAGACGGCGTGAGAATCAAAATCAAGATCAGCTCCCTGTTTACAATGGCCAAACCTTGATTATCTGCCATCACGGGGACAGCAGGTGCGCGGACATTGGAGGCGCACAGACGACCCGAGGCCCCGAGACCCGGCCCAGACCTGCTGCTGAGCCTGCATGTCGGCCCCCCACCGACCCGGGGACCGCCAGGGTGGTGCCCGGCCCCTTTCGCTGGGCACGATGCCGCGGGCCCCTTCACTGCCCCTTCTCCAAATCCCTGCAGCGCGTCCCAATCTGTTCCTTGTGCCTCGCCAGCCCGGGCCATGCCGGGCCTTGAGTTTCTGGAACCTTCCCCTGTTGTAACCAATGAGCAGCCTCAACGGGGACTGTCCCCAGGCCACGCCTGCTTTCCCCGGCAACTTCAGGGGGGCCGTGTGGGCCGTGGCTTCCTGCGGAGACAGGCAGCCCCTCTGGGGGTAGGAGCCCAGACATGGACAGGCTGTGCTCCAACCCAGCCGCCCCCTGTGGCCCGTGGTCTCTCTGTGCCTCGGACCCCTCCCAGCTCTGGATGAAGGGCCTAGCACCTGGCAAGCGTAGAACATAATGGGTTCCTGAGGAGGCTCGCCCATGCCGCCATCTATGAGGTATGGCCAAGCTCCCCAGGTCACGGACGAGTCCCTGCCCGCAGTGAACAGAGGGAGGGGCATCGCAAACGGAGACCCTCCCGCCCCCCGCCTGGGAGGCAGGTGCTGGCTCCGGTTCCAGGCAGGGCCCGGCCCCTTTCACGCCACCGCCCACCGCAGCCCAGAGCGGCCCGCTTCTCCTTTTCCAAAGACGTCCTGATCCAAACCCCGAACATCACCCCCCCTCCCTGAGGAGAGAAGCCAGCAGAGCCCCACAGAGAACTCGGAGCTTCCTGGCCTGTAGCCAAACCCGCGGAAGGACAACTGGTGAGCGGCTCATCGCGCTGATCCTCCGGCAGTTCCCGGCCCTCCCTCCTGGGGACGCTTCGCCGTGGGCCCCCCCCATGGCCCTGGGGCCTGCACCGTCATAGTCCCCTTTTGCAGCCACTGTCCCGATGGCCCAGCCCTTACGGCATCGTCCATTTGGAAACCCCAGAGCCCAGCCCCGGAGTCTGTATACAGCAGTCACTCCACGAATGCACACCAGAACGGAGGCCCACAGCGGAGGGAATCAGAAAGCTGACCCTCCGGGCCCTGTGGCCACATTACCTCCAAGCAATGTGGGGGAAGGGGGTGAACAAATGGTCCCCAAGGGGCCCCGGGCTGGGGGCTGATGTGCTCTGGCCTCTTGGCCCCTGCCTGTGGGACTGGGGACTTGACCACATGCAGCTCCAGATTAGCAAGGGGCTCGCCCACTTCCTCCTTCAGAGTGTCTTCCCAAACCACCGGCCTTCCTCTTATCGGCAAACTGTCACGCCCAGAGGGCTGTGGGTGGCTTTGTTTTTTATTCTCCCCTCCAGGGAGCCCCGATAAGGAGGCCAGCCTCTTCCCTCCACTGCTGCCCCACAGTGGCCTGGAAAAGCTTCCCAGCAACCTCCGGAGATGCGCCTGGGACCCCCAGAGAAGTCCGCTAACCCCACCCTCGGTCCAGGCCAGGGGGGCAAGGACAGCAGCGTGGCCCCTTACGTGGCCCCTGACGCCTCAAGAGCAGGCTCAGCTGGTGGGCTCCCTGGAGCAGGACCACGTCTCCCTTCTGTTTCCAGAACCCACCCGCACGGAGGAGCCGCTGGTCCGGCGCGGCTGGGAGGGGGCGGAAGGTGGCGCTACAGCAGCCAGACACAAGGACAGGGGTCTCCGTGAGGCCCCGGGATGGGCAAGCCCCCCGCCCCCCAGGCTACACCCGGGAGCACGGAGAGCGGAGCTGGGAACACAGTGTCCGCGGCATGGAAGCCGCCCGGCCGAGCCTCGCGGGGACACGGACTCACAACATGCACACACATAGCCATCGGGGAGCGAACCACGACACGAGCTACAACAGGCGTGGCCCTTGGGGACGCGCCGCTCTGTGCACAGAGCCAGGCACAGACGGCAGGTCCTAAGGACCCCCCCCACCCCAAGGCCCTGCCCTGGTCGGTTCGGATTCACAGGCATGGGGAGCCGACGGGGACGGAAAAGTCTTGGAGGCGGGTGGTGGCAAAAGCTGAAGGACCACCAGAACGTGCTCGGCGGAACGCGTGAAAGAGATGAGACGTGACATTTGGTTTTGTGTATTTTACCACGATTCAAACAGGAGAGACCCCGCCATCAGCGGCCCCTGGCTGGGGTGGAGACAGACCGGGTGGGCGCACCTGGGAAGGACCTTTCCGGAGTGACGGCGGGACGGGGTGGGGGTGCAACAGCGTCCGAAGCCAAAGAGCACAGCTCTCAAAATGCTGCAGTTTACTGAGTGCAAACTATACCCAATAAAGTTCATTTTATTTTTTTAAGTTTATATATTTATTCTGAGGGAGCAGAGGAGGGGCAGAGAGAGAAGGAGAGAGAAAGAGAGAAGGAGAGAATCTCAAGCAGGATCCGCACGCCCCACACGGAGCCTGACGCTGGGCTCGATCCC
Organism: Suricata suricatta; assembly: GCF_006229205.1. Lineage (NCBI taxonomy): Eukaryota > Metazoa > Chordata > Mammalia > Carnivora > Herpestidae > Suricata > Suricata suricatta. Next base: position 3,096,587 of record NC_043715.1, read on the forward strand.
ACGAACCGGGCGCTCGTGATCTGAGCCGAAACCAAGAGCCGGACCCTCCCCCGACGGGCGCCCTCAGTGAGGTTGATTCTGAAAACAAATCAAAACAAACTGAACCCTCGTCTCAGAATGCGTGCACGTTTGCTCACAAGGCACACATGTTAGTAATCTCTCCGTGATAAAAGTTATGTAAGAAGAGCATCTAAGAGATTAGATACAGAGTTCTAGCACATTCTTCCCGTCTCAGTGGCTGGCTCTGTCCCCTGCTTTGGAAGACGGTGGAGGCCGCTGTGCGAGGGCAGGTGCAGGGGCCTCCCCAGTCTGAGGACGAAGCCACAAACCTGGAGGCCCCGGGGGCGTGACTGGCAGGTGAGGCCAGTCCTGTGCCACACACCCTTCTGTCACACACGTGTCAGAACAGACGTGCCCCCCCACCCCCACAGATGCCCACAGGGGCAGGGGCTGCGGAATCCTGGGTGCTCAGAGTCCCAGACCAGAGGGATGGAGCCACCCTGCCTCCCCCGGGGGGGCTCAGCCTCTGCCCAGTGTCACAGCTGGAAGCAAAGCTGGGGAGGGGACAATCCCAGACAGCTGGTGGGGGGGGGGACGGCAGGACCCCAGCTTCCAAGAGCGCAGAGGGAGCAGTGGCTGTAACTGAGGGGTCTGGGGCAGGAGTGCCCAGGTTCCAACCTAGCTCTTCCATTGTTTGGCCGTGTGGCCTTGGGCACATTCGTGCCTCAGTTTCCCCACATGTGGCCTGGTGAGGACAGCCCTCCCTGTAGGGGTGGACACAAGGAGGGATGGCTAATGTACGAGGCAGTCACTGCCTTTATGGACACCCTCCCCCCCCACCCCACCGTCGGCTCCTCCCCAGGCTCCACAGTGGGCGGGCAGTTGGTGCAGGACAGAGTCTCTCTGCCACCCAAGTTCATCTGCACGGGCGGGTCTGTGTTTATCCTTAAGTCGTCCTTTTCCTGCCTGGGCCCAGCACCTGGCCGCTCCCCGGCCCATTGTCTCAGGACACAGGGCCATCCGGTCCATCCTGGCGGGGGGACAAGGGAGCCCCCCACCCCCATTTCCTTACAGCAGCTCAGCCTCCAAGTCCCTGACCCAGCCCTCGGCCGAGTAAACACGAGTGAACACAAAAGATCTCCGGGCAAGGCAGTGGGGGCAGCGACAGGGCGCGAGGGCCAGGCGGGGACGCGGCTCCCAAGGGGAGGGCACTGCTGAGGACGCCTCTAGGGCTGGACTCCAGTTCAGGGGAGCTCCCGCCCCACCAGCCCTCAGGGCCTGGGGAGTTGGAGCCCATCCAACACGGATCTGTTAGCAGAGGGCCTCTCTCTCTCCTACCCCGACCCACACAAAGGCCTCTGTGGGCACTGACCGCCTTGTCCCCTGACCGGCCAGGGTCAGGCATTCTGTGCTCATCTGCGCAGGACAGCAGGAGTGTGTCCAGAAAGTTCCACCCGCTGCCCCAGGTCAGGCCGGGGCAGGGGTCGGACGCCAGCAGCCCCCACTAGCAGCCCCTGGATGAGGCACCCTGCACGGAGACCGCACACGGTGCACCTGACGCTCTCTGCCCCAGGACGGGGGACCGCGGAGGAACGCGCCCCAGCACCTCTAAGGGGTTCCCCAGCAAGGCTGAGCTCCACATGCCCGCACAGGGCTCAGCGACGCCCCGTCAGCTCTTTCCTTTCCCATCTGCTGTCCGCACCGGTGTGTCGCCTCCCAAATAAAACTCTCACAGCCCAGGTCTCGGCTCCGGGCACCCGACCCGACGGGGCCTGTCGGGCAACAGGGCAGGTGTGGGAGAAGCCACGAAAAGTGCCCTACAGGGTGGACGTGGGAGGACTGGGGTCTGGGCGCTGGGACAGAGCACAGGAAAATAGTCACCACCACCGTGTGGCCCGCCCGGCTTCTCCCTGCCTCTGACCGGCTTGGATTTCCCCTCCCCCACGAGACCCTGCTCCCCTCCAGAGGAATGGCCCTGGTGGCAGCTGAAATTGTTTCTTCCCCATTCGATCCATTAACGGGAACTCAGACCCACTGGCTGGCTGCGCACAGAGGCTGCAGGTAGCAATGTTCCATTTGTGTTTCAAATTTTAATGACCGCCTGTCCCCTGGGCCGCACCGCGAGGGCTCTCATCCTTCCAGAGCCGGTCACGGGCGCGCCACCCAAGGCTGGGGCCCCAGAGGGATTTCTAAGAGGGCCTGATTTCTCCGGGGAGTAGCGCCAACGAAAAATGGTCCTCACAGCAGCCTCCCCGGCCCCCACCACCCCTCCCTGCCGGCTCCGTGTCGAGCAGGCTGCAAATCGTAAGATGATTATTTCTTTCCGACATCCCCAAAGTATCCTATATCCCGAGATGGAGAGTAAAGTTCAGCTCTGATAAGATTGCATCACCGGGGAGGAGATACATCCTCACCCTGCTCCCTCTGCCTCCGGCTAACATAATTCCTTTCTGATCTTACCCAGGGCACCCAGTCAGGCTGGGAGGCAAACAGGATAATCCATTTTAGAGAGACTGATCAATATCATTAGGAGCTTTTTAAATAGTTCCACAGGCTTCAAGGAGCCAAGGCAGACGGCTGAGCTGGAAACTGGGGGGCCGGGGGTGACGGGAGGGCAGGCACGGCTCGCAGAGATTTCCTGACAAGCCTCTCATTTCCTACCAGACTTGAAGAGCTGGTTCCATCCGGGGCAGAGAGGCCAGATACATGTGGCCAGGCTGTACACTGCACAAGAGGCTGGGCCAAGGGGACGGGCGGGCTGGAGTCTGCGGGACCCTGTCTGCCAGACCCTGGCATCCCCAACAGGCGCAGGGCAGGAGGGCAGACCCAGTGTCAACAGGTTTAGAGGTTTTCAAGAGGAGCTAAAATTCTGGGGTAAAAAAAAAAAAAAAACTCCTGTTTTTTTAAGTATTGGCAATACTTTCTTTTAAAATAAACAGAACCCTGTGTGGGAACCAACTAAAACAGAGCTGCAGGCCAGATACTGAGCCGACCAAGACCTTCCACCAGCCCCGACCGCCAGGCTCCACTCTCCCAGCGAGGCCCAGCCCCCTGCCACGGAACCGCCCCCGCCTGATGATCGCGCACCTTCTCCGCCCAGCATCTCCCCACAGCCTGACCCCCTTTGCTCTCCTACCCTTGACAGGAGCCACTCACCCGGCAGCCTCTTTAAAACGTGTCTGGAATCAGATTACATCTCGCCCAGACCTCGCTCACCAGGACTGTTGCAATACCTGCTGCCCGGCCTCCTGCTGCCGCCTGCGCCCCCTGCAGTCTCTTCTTGGGACGGCAGCCCGAGGAGGCCCGTTACACCGCAGAGAACCCTCCAGAGCTCCGGCCTCATGTTGAGAGAGAACGGAGACTCTGCAGCCCTCTCTGGGATCTTGTGTTGTACTGGCCCTCGACCCACCTCTCTCTCCCCTGCTCCCTGGCCTGCTGGCTTTCAGGCCGGCCTCAGGGCCTTTGCACTTGCCCTGCCCTTGTAACCTGTTACCTCCTCCAGTAGACATCCACAAAGGAGCGCTGTTAGCAACCCCACAACGTGGGGGGACCTACGGCAAACGACATCGCGGTCACTTTACTCTCCCGGGCTCTGCTGAAGAGTGTCAAGGAAGGCCTCCTGCCCCTCCCACCCCCAGAAACCTGGCAGCCTCTGCCCTGCCGCCCCGACCCCTCGGACCCTGGCCCCGTTTCTCCAAATCGCTTCTCCCATCAAACCTAATGCCGACTGATCTGGTTTCTGGTTTCCTCGCTGTGGCCTCTCTTGGACTACACGCTCGCCGAGGGCAGGAGTTTTGTCCACCGGGCTCACTAACCACAGCGTGTCCGGGCTAGCACAGCGCCGAATGCGGGACTGACCTCCCACGGTCTTCAGCGTCCCTGCTTAGCGCGACATCCAAGCCCCCTCGCGTCCCTACCCGTCTCTCCACTTCCCCCTCTGCGACGAGCTGCCCGCTGAGGGCTCAGCAGGTGCACCTCTGTCCGTTCCCAGGATGCCCCTCTTCTCCCGGCTCCCGGGGGATTTCCAACTCCGCTCTTAAAACCCAGCGAGGAATTCCCCAACTGTAAGAAACATCCCCGACTCTGTCCTCGCTCCCCCTCCCACTGCCCCGTCCCGCAGGCGCCCGCGTGGGGGCACAGCCTTGCACGCCCACCTCAGGGCCAGGGCCTGCATGCCGTCCGCGGGTTCCGTGGGCCTGCGCTTCGTAAGGAGCCCACGGCGGTCACTCGGACGCCCTCCACCACTGTCCCCCAGGGGCTGCAAGGTCGCCACGGGGACTCCGCAGGGCAGCCTGATTTGGGGGTGGGAGAGTGCCTTCCAGAGGGTCTCCGTGCCCCACCCCCCGCAGGCTCCCTGCTGCCGAGGGCAGGCCAGGAGAGCGGGCTGGGGCACGTGGAGGGCCAGCAGGAGCCCGGGCAGATGGCGCCCCTGGGAAGCACCGTGCGTGTGTCCAGGGGTACCCTGTGCCCGCTGGGGGTGGGGGAGCCCCCAGCAGCCCGAGGGCGGCAGAAGGCGAGGACCAGCTCAGGGCCTCACCCCGCTCAGCAGGGCGCGGGCCCCTGGGAGGCGGCCGGAGGGGCCAGCCGCACCCCTGCCTGGGAGGCGGCCGGAGGGGCCAGCCGCACCCCTGCCCAAATCCCTGCGTCTCCAACAGTATTTTTATAGCACTGGTTCGGCACGTCTGCTGTGAACTTAATTTAACATCCATATTGCTGCTACTTAATTAAATAGATGAACTCATTCTACATTTACAAGTCTTAATTCATCCTGAACAAAATTGGCCATGCTCGGTTCTTTATCCTCCAGCAGCTCCCTGGAACAAATGGCGGCCTTCCGAGTTAACGGCGGGGACAGGTTAAAAGCTAATTATCGGCTCTGGTCGCCCGGGTGAGAGCGCGGACGCCTTGATCCATCATCACAAGTGAGCGGAGGGGCCGCGAGTTCCTTGTTCCCCAGCCAGAGGGCGACCTGGGCCGGCGGGGGGCCCCTCTGTGGCGAACGAGGGCTCAACTCTAAAGAGGGGTGGCCCCCCAGCCCCCCAGCCCCCCCCCAGCCCCCCGGAGCTTCCTGCCTCCACCTGGGGGCCTCCTTCTGTCCCATCCGCCAGGCCACTCTCCTCGGAGGCCTCAGGCCCTCCCACTGCTCATGTCTCTAACAGCCCCGGCGACTGCACTGCCGCACGCGGCTGCTGTCCGTCTGTCCCGGCCTCCCCACCGTACATGCACTGGGCAGGGCTGTGTCTGCAGCTCCCCGACGGCTGGGAGCAAGGGGCCTGGGGTCCCTGTCTCACAGGCTCAGGGCCAGGGTTTGCCAAGCTAACCCTTGGGTTATAATAGGTGCTCAATAAACGCAGCAGGTAGGTGTCTGGCCCCCAGCTTGGCACTGGGCCCAGGGTAGGGAGGGGGGGGTGCAGACAAGTTGTGCTGGCAAATTGCAAGTCGCGGTGCCTGCTGCCCCAACCAGCGGGCAGAGAGCAGGATGCGGGCCCCTGCCTCAAAGCAACTCTGCCTGGTTGGGACTCTCCACACCCTGGAGCCGGGGTCTGGGGGACAAGGAACGTCACCTCTTCTCGGGACCCCAGGAGGAGATGTCTGGCCAACCAGCAGCCCTGACACTGCCAGCAGTCAGTGAAGCAAAAGTGAGGCTGCCAGCGGGTGACCAGGGGAACCTCCTTCTCCTTCTGGACGCAGGCCCTGGGCTGCAGAACGACCGTTCACCCAGTGCTGGTGACATGGGAGGCACCCCGTGCTGTTCTAAGTCCCAGCCCCGAGCATGTAGCGACTTCCCACTCTTGTTTTCCAGGAAAAGACGGAGCACAGAGAGGGTAAGTAGCCTGCTCAGGGCCACACAGCTAGTAACCATGGAGACAAGATCGGATCCCAGCTACCTGGGGTGCAGCCCACGGCTGGATCACAAAGAAGCCGTCCCTCCCAGAGCGGACGGAACCTCCAAAGGCTGGGCGTGTGGCTGGGCTCTGGGTCGGGGACTCTGGCTCTCACGTAGGTGGGGAGCGCCCTGCACACCACGAGGAGAGTCAGCCCCCGTTTCCCGAGGGTAGCTGGCCTCTCGAGGGCACCACGTGCCATGCAGGAGGGGCCAAACCACGAACCAGGAAGTCTGGCCTCCTCCCCACTTCTCGGGCCGGGGCTCGGGCTGTGCCAGTGGGCAGATGCCAAGCTCGCCTCCATGGCTGCCGCCCTCCGGCTGAGCTGGCCACTCTGCTCACTGGCCCTCTGGGGGCTCTGCCACCGCCGCCACCAGACGCTTGCGGGCAGGGCCGGGAGCTGACCCCATGGAGGGGCTCCCTGTGCCCCCAAAGCAGCCATCCCACCAGCAGGGGTGGAGACAACCAGGGCCGGGGGAGGGCAGAGGTGGGCAGGGGTGCCATGTGGCAGATGGCCAGGGGAGGCCACCAAGCTGCCCCCTGGCTGCTCCCCGCCCCCGCCCAGGGCTGCTGGCCACGGCCTGGAGGCAGGGAAAGGCCACGGGCCTGTGGGGCTCGGTGATGCAACCCCAGGGCGGGTTGCAGCACTGAACACCGGTCTCCCTGGGGACAGACTTGTTTGTCGGGAGAGGGGGAGGGGGGAGAGGGGAAGGGGGGCGGGGGCGGGGGCACCCTCGTTAGCTTTAATCCTGCCGCGGAGTCACAATGGCTGCCCCAAGGCCTCAGGGCGACGTGGGAGAGAGCCCAGGCTCCGGCTGCCCGACAAGCCCCGTGGGCTGGCTGCCTCAGTTTCCCTGGTGTGCAGCTACCCTGCCTCCCGCACACACAGGATGTCACGAGGCCATCGGAAGCTGGCTGGCCCCTCTGCCCTCTCCTCCTGGTAATTACAGGCCTGGCCCCGGCTCCCCAGCCCCGGGATGTGGACAGGTTCAAACACCGCCTCTCTCCCGGGACCCCTGCGAGCAGGCACGGGCACGCCCCAGCCCGGTCGGGCCTCAGCTGCGGCTGTGCTCACCTACCTGCGGTCCTCCCGCCCAGGCCGGGCGCTGTCCCAGACCGACCAGTACCTCGGGGAGCGCGCCCGGGGCCCCCTCCCGATCATAACCCTGGCCCTGCTCGCATCTGTGGCCCCTCCCGTACACCAGAGCACCTGTGTCCGCGCGCCACCTTGCTCCGGCCTCACGAGCCGCTCTGATTTCTAGAGAGGAGAACGGAGGCTCAGAGAGGCTGAGGTCCTTTCCCAAAGCCACACAGCCATCAAGAGACACGACAGGGATGGGATCCCAGATGGCTCTGGGCTCAGGCGCGAGCTCTGACCATGCTCCCCTCCCCCACCTCCTCCCCTGCCGATGTCCCAGGAGCAAAGAAAGACCCACTGGGGTCCCCCCCCCCCCGCCCCCTGGAGAGGACAGATCACCATGGGCTTTCGGGGGTCCTCAGCAGGAGGCTCAGCTGTGTGGGCGCCCCGCCCTGCCTGGCACAGGCGTGGGGTGCCCCCCGGGGGCCTGTGGAAGCTTCTCAGGCGCAGAGGGCTGAGAGGGAGGGGCAGGTCCCTCCTCCTGTGATTGCGTCAGCTCCAGCCCCAGCCCACAGAGCTGCGGGCTGCAGGGGCTGGGGGGGGTGGGAGGCAGCTCCCGGGGTCCCCCAGCCCTGCCTCCTTCAGCCCTTGGAGACATCCCCGTCCAACGCCCTCAACCCAGGGACTGTTTCATCAGTCAGTCCTCAAACATTTACCCAGCGCCTTCTGGCGCGTGCAGGGGGCAGAGACGACATTTCAGCGAAAGCAGAAGACGGAGGGCTGGGGGGGGCGAGCACGCCCTCCCTCCTCCGCTCTGTAGCTGAGCGCCCATGGACAGGTCGCGAGCCTGGGCGCCTCAGTTTCCCCACCTGTGGGGTGGGACGCTGGCCCATGCCGCTGTGACGGGTCATCGAGCTTGCGTAGTCAGGCCGGCGCCCGCCCAGGGACCAAGGGGGTCAGGAAGGGCCGGCGCGGCGGGGACTGGCTGGCGTCGAGGGGGCCGGGCTGCACCCTCACGCATGCTGGGACCTCCGGCAGGTGTGGGGACAGGCACCCCGGCACTCCCTCCCTCGCACTGACCTCCGCAGCAGGAGACACCAGAGGGACATGGCCTGGGCACACCCCACGGTCCGTGTGGGGCCCGCGCAGGCGGGGGGACGGCGGCTCCCTCCCGGAGCACACACGAAGGCCGGGCAGGGTGAGGGGGCTGACGGCTGCCTAAAGAACCCTCACAGCTCCCACCCTCCCCGTCCTGGCTCAGGCCGCCCTGCCGCCAATGGGGAAGCCGAGGCTTGGAGAGCAGGGCCCGGCCTGGCTCCAAATGCCTGGGGTTCCAGGCCCTGAGAGACCCCCACAGGAAGGCGGCCAAGGGGCCCGCGCCTCCGGCCTGCCGCTAACCCGGAGCTGCCCCTGCCACCGCGCGCGCTGCCCAGCTCCTGGCTGGCACACAGACACGGGAACGCTGGGCGCTGCCAGGCCCTCGTTAGCAGAGGATCTCAGAACAGTATGTGGAAGCCCTTGAAGACCCCCCGGGCTGGGCGCCAGCATGCTCCGCGTCTACGGGCTGAGGGCTCGGAGCCGGGGCCGCAGGCCTCGGGGGCTGGGGGCGGGCTCCAGGCGGGCCCAGGCCCCTGCCTGCCACACGGCCCCCCGCTTTCGCAGGGGTGGGGCTGGAAGAGCAAAGAGGCGCAAACACGTGTTCCCAGACGCAAGCGGGGGCTCCGGGCAGGCAGGGGATCTGGGGACGGGCCTGCGGGGAAGAGAGCGAGGTCCTCGGAGGCGCAGACACGCAGCAGGGGACGCTGGGGTCCTGGCGGGAGTCTGAGGTTCCCGACCCCCCACCCCGTCTCCTGGCCTCCGGCTGGGAACGGAACCGGCATTTCCCAAGGGCCTGCGTGACCCGGTCTCTCTTCTCAGCGCCACTGGGTCGGGCCGGCCCATGGACAGGTGCCACGTGTGGCCTCCGGTACTCCCCAAAACTGACGGACAGACCAACAGACGGGACCGGGAGACAAGACTGTTTCCATGGGGGGTGACTCACGGGGCCATGGCCCTACACACACACCAGCCTCTCTGTCTGCACGCAGAGCGTCCCTGCACACGAGGACCCTCACCCCTGCGTGGCGAGTCCTCCCTTCCCGGCATGGGGAAACAGGGTCTCAGGCGACAGCTGGCCTGCAGCCAACCTGGGGCAGGGAGCTGAATGTGGCCTCCCTGGACGGCCCCCGTCCGCTCTCTGGGCCTCGGTGTCCCCCGCGGAAAATGCTGACAGTCACAACCCTGCCTCACCGTTGAGGACACTGTGCAGACCAAGCACACGGCACAGTCCCCCCTCCCAGGTCAGGGGCTCCCTCCCTGCCCCACGCCTGTGGCTGCCCTGTCCCCTCCACTCGAGAGCATACTTATGGCTCAGAGACACCTCCCTCCCTCTCCCAGACCCCAGCACCCAGACCCTGGAGCCCCCTCGCCCTCCAGGACCCTGGCATCTGGACCCTGGAGACCCTTGCCCTCTGGGACCCCGGCACCCAGACCCTGGCACCCCCTCGCCATGCCAGACCCCAGCACCCAGGCCCCCTCGCCCCCTCACTCTCAGCACAGCCCTGCACCTGCCTGAGCAGCCCCCAAGGGGCGCTGCGGCCCAGGAAGGCGGCGGCGGGGGGGGGGGGGGGGATGGGGCCCCCTTGGGAGCAGCCGTCACAGCCTCTGCTGGGGAGAGATAACCGGCCTGAGTTCCTGCTGCTGGCGCCCGACGGGGCATCGCGGCCACAGCCGGCCCTGGCGCCCGGGCGGGAGACGGCAGGAAGTGACAGGGAGGCAGAGCCCAGGGACAGGCCCGTCACAAAGAACGCGTCCTCTGTAAGTGGAGATAAACCTTGGGGGGGAGGCGGGGGCGCTAAATCAGTTGTTGAGCCGATGTACCACATGCTGACAGGGCAAATGTGCGGCCTTTCACGGCCCCACGGCTCTCATTTGTCCTTATTCACGGAGGAGCCGGCGCTTTATCTCCCTCACATTATGTGAGGCCACGAGGCAGAGCAGACGCGTGCTCCCCGCGCGCGGGGCTCCCTTGGAAAATATTAATATGTAAATGTCACTCTCCGCAGACCAGAAATGAAACGGGATGACCGACGGGAAGGCGCTCTGCTGGCAAGAGGAAGAACAGAAAGAGAAGGCCGCTCAGGGCTGGAGGCGAGCCGGCGTCGGGACGGAGGGCCTGTCGCAGCACGGCTGGGGGCTGGGGGGCGGCCACCTTCCGGTCCTCTCTCCAGGCTGGTGGCTAAGCGGGAGGCCGGGAGGCGGCCCATGGTCAGGATGCCTCCGCCTGGTTCCAAGAGAAGGAACACGGGCTGTCTCTGCACCGGGATCTCCTGGGAGCACTTCGCGTGACTGCAGGCATCCCTGTGGCCCCATTTCGCAGATGAGGAAACCGTGGCACGTGGAGGCTAAGGGGCTAGACCAAGGATGTTCAACCCAGGTCTGGCCCCGGCCTCGAGGGCCCCCAGGGCTGAGCGTGTGACGGGCCTGGCGCCCCATGAGGCCTGGGCGCAAAGGTCTGGGCACAGGGAGGGACGGGAGGCTTCATTCTGAGGATATGCTGGCCGCAGGGAGGCGCAGGACCCCACGCAGACACTGCCCAGGGGGCCTCTGCCTCCAGCCCTGCACCCATCCTGTGTGCCCCGGGGGAGAAAGCTGGCCAGGAATGGGGTCCCGGCCCCCGTGGAAGCCCCCCAGCAGCAGCTCTGGCAGGCGGCAAGAACCTTCCTCCTCCAGTTCTCCTGTCCTTTGCCCCAGCCCACCGGGCCCTCCCACTGCAGCCCTGCCTGGCAGCCCTGCATGGCAGCCAAGGGGCACCCTGGAGGAACACAGGGGCATCTCCAACCCCCCACGCCGACCACAGGAGGTCTCCCCACCCACAGAAATACTGCCCCCGGCCCCCAGAATATGCAGGCTTCCGTCCACGGCCGCTGCCGCCTCTCAGCCCGCACCCCTGCCGCTTCTCAGCAGCAGCCTCCACGCTGACCCCAGGCCCGGGAGCTAACGGGAGCTGTTGTTGGCTCCTGGCAGCGCCGGCTCCCTGCTAACCCTATCCGGCAGGAGCCCAGGCGGCCCGCTCCAGGGGAGGCCCGGTTGGAGTGCAGGCCCCTGGGGACAGAGACGCAAGGGGGCAGAGGTGGGGCGCGCCCAGACAGAAATGTGACTTCAGGCAGCTGGTATGCTGCTTGGGAAACAAGGGGAGGCGCCCCGGGAACGGGAGGGCAGCCCCAGGGCCCTCCCAGGACAGAGCGTGCGCACACACACGTGTGGGCTCACATGTGCACACGCACACGCTCAGCGCACTCGCACACATGCGCACACATGCCGTGTGAATTCTCACGCACGCACACACAGGTGCACACATGCATGCATGCTTGAAGACACGTGTGCACACGCATGCACACGCCCCTGCCTCGCAGCCCTGACCTCTGCTCCCAGGCTCTCCGCAGGCCCCGGGCACAGGCAGGGGCAGCGGGGTTGGGGGCTGCGGCAGCTGGCTGGCAGGGCTGGGGGCCCCGGAACCTTGCCAAGCAGGCAGAGGGGGCCCTGGAGGCCAGGCCTTGCGGTCTGGACTTGAGAAATCTCCATCCCCTAATAGGCTCTGGCAACAGGGCCTTCCTCAGAACAATGGGCTGCAGACTCTCTGAGCTGGGCGGGCGCCTCTGTGTGAGAGTCGGGCTTGGCGGCCGTTCAGGGGGCTGTGCCAAACCCCCAGTGGGCTCGCTGCTCCCCACCAGGGCTGGGCGGGGGTGGGGGGTTGCAAGGCCAGGTCTGCCCACCCCTGCCCAGGCCTGACCGCCTTCTTCCTTCCTCTGGGAGAGCCGTCCTGGGAAGGGAGCTCAAGGTGGGGACACCCTGGGGGCCGGACTCAGACACAGGGGACTGGAGGGGAGTGGGGGCAGCACATCGGGCCAGTTTCTAGGGAAGTCCTGGGGGCCTGCTGGCCAGAGTGGTAGCCTAGGGGTCCCTGGACCCCTCCCCGGACACTGACCTGGTGGGAGGAGGAGAGGGGAGTGGGGAGCGGGAGGGGGCAGGGAGAGAGAGAAGGAGAGAGGAGAGATCCAGGAGGAGGGCAGCAGGCAGAGGGGTTCCCCAGGAGGTGAGTGCCTGCTGCTTCCCAAGGGCTTCCAGCAGCCTGGGGAGCAGACATGCAGATTCCCAGGCCGTCTGACCCGCAGTTCTGATGCGGGGTAGCGGTGGGCATCCGGGGGGCCTCCAAGAGCAAGCTGCTTCCCAGAGAAGTGTGTGGGGGTGGGGGTCTGCAGGAGACCTTCTTGCCTCCCTGAGGAGACGGGGGCTGAAGCCAGAGGCGGCAGGTGCCCCCCCCCCCCAGTCCTCCCAGGAGCTGGGCAGACAAGGGACAAGGCAGCCAGTGACGGAGGCATGCGGGCGCCTGGGGAGCAGCAGGGGGGTGGAGGGGAGAGAAGTTTCTCATCAATGGGGTGAGGTGGGGGGGGCTCAGGAAGCGCCCCAAGGTGGGGTGTGGCGGTGGTGACAACAGTGGCAGGGACCGTTAGCGTTATGTGGTGACAGGGGCTGTTTCCAGGACTTTATGGACACTGTTCTTCCCACCCTCCTGTGATGAGGACACGGAGAGGTCGAGTGAGCGGCCAGAGGGCACCCAGCTGCAGGAGGCCGAGCTGGGAAGGAAGTGAGCCCAGGACGGAGCAGACAACGTGCTCTCACCTGCTGTCTCTGCGCACGGGGAGGAGGAGGGGGAGGCAGAGCCAGTGGTGACGGGAGTCTGGGCGCAGCACGGAGTTCGGCCCTGACAATGGCGAAGGGCAGCCCCCGAGCGGCCGCACCCTGAGCAGGCAGACAGAGGCCAGCACAGAAGGGTGCTTCCAAGGCCTCCAAGGTCCCCAAGGTGACCTGCATGCCAAGTGCTGGGGTTTGGGGTCAGAAGAGGTACAGGACAGGCTTCCGAGGCTAGCGACCTGCCCAACCGTCCCGGTGCTCACCAGGCTGGGGACGAGCAGGTTTGAAACCCGGGTCCCTCTTACAGATTTGCAATTAAATAAGCATTTTGTCTCCTCCGCCATCACGAAGCCCATCAGCCACCTGGGCGAGGGGAGTCCTGAGATCCGGGGCTGGACTCTGTCATGTGCGCCGTGCGTGGGACCCTTAATTTATTACGTGCCGGTAACCGATGTTTATATAAAATAACTCTTACAGCTACTCAAAGTACAAGATGAAAAGCAATCAATCAGCCATTTGCCTCCAAAGAGAGAGAAAACTCCACACGTATCAAAAGCACCCCCCCACCAAAAGTATGACCAGGAAGGGACAGGGCGGCCCCACCCACAGAGACGGCACCAGGCTGCCCGCTATCCCCCGGGCCTGGCAGATCCGGGGTCCCCTCTGCACACCCAGGCCGCAGAGCTGGACGCAGGCCCCCAGACCTCCCCCCCCGCTCTGCCTCCTCCCTGGGCACCTGCTCTGTTCCCTGGGGGCCTCAGCGCTGAGGACTGTGGCTGGGGGCCCAGAGGCCAGAAAGGAGCGTCACCGGCTGAAGTCGGTGCTGGCTGGGCTATGCTCCCTCCCAGGCCCTAGGGCCCCCCCTTGTTCCTCTCCACTTGTGACGGCCACAGGTGGGTCTGGGTTTGTCACTCCGGGCTCGGCCTCTGTGGTCTGCGGCCTCCTCCATCTGCCCCTCCCCCGCTCGTAAAATTCTGCTCAGGCCCTTCCCCCTCCCATCACTCTACCTCAGTCCTTAACTTCACCACATTTGCAAAAGCCCCTTTTCCAAATCGGGTCGAAGTTCCGGGCTCCAGGAGTCAGGACGCGGACAGTTTCCAGCCTACCATACACACGAAGGGAAAACCAAGCTGGGTCCCTGCTTCCCTTTGTCCAGCTCAGGCGGCCACAAGAGCCACTCATTCAGTGCCAGGCACCGTGCTGGGCACTGGGAAGAGCAGTGAGGGGGACACACAGCAGTCCCCGTCTTCACGGAGCTGACGTGTGCATGTGGCCAAGGAATAAGGAGGGACCGACATGAAGGGAAACTGAACCAGGTGAGGAGGTGCGTGTCCCATTTCAGCAGGGCAGTCAGGGGTCGAGCCACTGACTTTCAAATAAAGGCCTGAAGCAGCCAGGAACAGGAGCCGTGTAGAGATCTCGGGAGACCTTTCCAGGCAGAGGGGACAGCAGGTGCAAAGGCCCTGTGGCTACAAGTTCACAGAACAACAAGGAGGGGAGTGTGGTTGGAGGGAAACAGACAAAGAAGAGAGTCACAGGTAGGTGCAGGGGGAGGGAGTAGAAGGCTTGGGTGGGTCACGGGGGGGCTCGGAGTCAGCAGTGACTTTGACTGGATCCTGCAGGGCAGGAGCTGCAAGAAGACACCCACAATGAGGTCCAGAGCTACATGCACCCACACTGTCTTGTCCCAACCAAGGCTGCATTCCCTTCCAGTCCTTTCTTTCCAGCGTTTTCTTTCAGCAGTGACCGCCGGAAGCAGCCCCCAGCCTTCACTGGGCACCCAGTGCAGAGGCCTGTGCTCCTGCGCACGGCGGCAGGGCCACGCCAGGCTGCCAGCTGTATGGGGTGCCCGGCGGAGGCGGGACGCACGGGCCATGCATGCACGCACGCTGCGGCGCTGGTCCCTGGTGGGCAGCGAGCGTGGGTGGTGCTCGGCCCGCTGGGGCTGCAGCCTCCGCCAACAATTTACCCGCCCAGAGGGAAGCCGTCTTTAGCCCTGGGTCCCCCACGGCCCGGTTCCTCGAAGCTGCAGAACTTGGCTTCTGGGAATAGAATGGAAATCTGGCCCCTGGAGTGGGATGAAAAGCAGGCTCACAAAGCACTTTGGGCAAATGACGGGCCTGGGGGGGTGCGTGGGGGGCCCTGGGGGGCCCCCCAGCAAGCGCACGGATGGCGTCCAGGCCGGAGGCGCTCGGCCCCCGGGGCCCCACCTGCTTGGCGCCGCCTGGCCTAATAAACCCTCTCTCTTTGGAGTCACATTTGATGCAGTTCCAACAGGGAGCCATACGTCACCAAATCCAGCAAAAATTTGTGCTAAATTGAATCAATCCATCTTGGAAATGGCTCTTGTCAGGTTCTGTCAGAGCGACCGTCTGCAGGGGACGAAGAGATCAGGAGGGGCCATCAGGATGGGGGGCGGAGGGCTCGGATCTGAGCACCTCAAAGCCTCCGCGGCCTCGGGGAGAGGGGGAGGCAGGGACTTTCACGCTGTCAGGAGCAAGGCCCCCCTGCACGCTGGTGGGGGAGGGGCGGGGGGGCCAGGGAGCAGCGGCCCCCTCCCCACTGGCTGCCATTGTTTTACCTGAGACGGAACCTTCCAGCTCAGCGCTGGAGACAGAGAATTATGAGATGCTCACTCGTCCCCAGGTAAGCTGAGGGCAGGGGGGCTTGGGGCGAGCCCCACAGGCAGAATGGGGCCAGGCAGGGGCGCTCAGTGGTCTGGAGAGCAGCCAGGGACCGGGGCCCAGACGGCCCGGGCTGGGCAGCGAGGATGGCCCCCAGGGCCAGGAGCTGGCCCCACGCGCGGGGCTCTGGCTGTGGGCCCCGGCTCCTGGGAGAAATAGGACACCGCCCCGCTGCTCTGGGGGCGCCCAGGCAGAGCAGGAGCTGGCCCAGGAGGCCCCCCCCACCAGGCACGGCTGCCCCAGGCCAGCACCTCCCATTGCTCTCAAAACCTGCTTCTCAGAGTTGTCCGCGGCACAGACACAAGGCTCCCGGCCGGCTTGGTTTCTGCAGGGCAGGCCCCGAGCCCACCGTGTGGACGGCCTGCCCGGTCCAGGTGCCAGCCCCCTTCCATGCTATGCCCTTGCCTCCCCTCGACTGAGCTCGTCCCCACCCTCCCCTGCCTCCGATCGCTGACTGCTGATAACTCCGGTCCCCAGCGGAGAACTGACAGCGTTCTGGACGCTACTGCCCGCCACCGCCCTGAGGGTCAATTCCTGATGTTGTAGACGGGACACGCACACAAAGCAGGGCCCACACGTGCACGGGGTCAAGTTCAGGGGCGCCAGGATGCAGGTAAAGGACAGAAAGCGCTACTGAGTTCTTGAGAGTTTCACTCTGAAAAGAGCAAATCAAGAAACCAATATCCCCCAGGCACCAAATTCACCGGTGACGGCTCCCGCCGCCCCCCTGCTGGGTTTCTGGGTAACTGTGGCCACGCGGCCAGCCCTGCCCGAGGCACTGTCCGGGGACAGCGGGATGGCGTCTGCTCCCGTGTCCTCTCCCCACTCGTGCCCCTGGTTGTGCAGAAATGGGGCAGCAGTTTTAGGCCCAAGAGACCCATAAAGCATCACTTTGGAACATCAGTGACTTAAAAATTACCTCGAGGGCTTAGAAGTCGGGGCAGTGGCCACCCCAGGGGCCAGGGGCTGAGCAGGGGCCCGAGGGTTCTTCCCCGGTGCTGCTCACACGGCGAGTCCGGCTTGCACACACTTTCCCGATAAACGCGACACCTCGCAGACAGTTGAAAAGTAAACGTGGCCTCAGTTTGGCCCCTAACATTCCTGTGTTGGGATCCTGACGCCCAGCACCTCAGCCCATGACGGTATTTGGAGACGGGACCTTCAGAGGCGTCATTAAGTTGATTTGAGGTCATCAGGGTGGCCCTGGTCCAGCACGACTGGTGTCCTTAGAACGGAGAGAGGGCACAGCCGCGCATGGGGGGAGGCCCAAGCGAGGGCGCGGAGAGCAAGGCCGCCTACAGGCCTCGGGAAAGAGGCCTCGGGAGAAAGCAGCCCTGGCTGCCTGCCCTTGGACCTCCGGCCTCCAGAAGCGTGAGGAAAGATCTCTGCTGTTCAGGTCGCCTGGTCCGTGGGGCCTGGTTCCGAGTGCCCGTGACAAAGCCCCCAAGGTCCAGAGGGGAAGGCTGGCCAGCAGCCCCCAGGGCGCGGCGGGGACAGAGAGGGCCTGCGTTGGCTTCACAGGGATGGCTGTCTCTCCGAGTCACCACAGCCCCCAACTCGATTTCCAGACCAGATACCCACGAAGCCGACGGCTGAGGCCACAGACCCACAGGGGAATTTATTAGCAGACCGGGAAGACAAAAGCAATCTTGCCTGACACCAATACAGATGAATACGCACATAGGAAACCCACAGACTGGCAAATTAAAACGTGGGTCGGGCTGGAGAGCATCGAAGATGCCAGCTGATGGATCCCACAGCCAGACCGCCAGGCCACCCAGATGTCACCGCAACACACTCCCGCGACACTGCCCCCTGCCCCCCGCCGCCGTGCATACCCTGGAGGGGAGGGACAGAGGGGGCACCGGGGGGCGGTGGATTCCCGGGGTGGAAGACAGCCTGACCCCAGAGGAAAAGGGGTGTCAGCTCGGCCCAGCCGGGCCCCAGGGGTGCAGGCTTCTCGGCTCCGGCCCATCCCCGAGCCACGAGGCTCAGGAGAGCGGACCGCGTGCGTGGCTGCTTCTCCCAGCCAGTGGCAGGGGCTCACACAAGAGCTGAGGAATGCACGCACGCGTGAATGAATGCATGCACGTACGAATGAATGCACGCACGCACACACGCATGAATGAATGCACGCATGAACGAACGAATGCACGTACGCAAGCACGCACGCATGAATGAATGCACGCATGAACGAACGAATGCACGTACGCAAGCACGCACGCATGAATGAATGCGTGCGTGCACGCCGTGGGCGGGGGCACGTGGCTGTTGCGCTCGCGGATGGTCTCCGCCTACAAGCGGGCACGTGACCCCTTAGGCTGCAGTTCCCGGCCTCTACCCCTTCCATCTCAGTCTCCAGCGGCCACTCCGGAAGTCTCCCTGCGGTCCAGCCCTTGCCAGCTCCTTACTTGGCTCCTTCCGTCCCCTTTTCCTGGAAAAACCCTGCCTCCTTCCTCTGGGGGGCCCCGCCTCCTCCCTGGCCTGAGCTGGTCCCCAGTCATCTGCAAAGGCTCCCCCTCCCGGCACAGAAGGGCCTCCCTCCTCCCAGTGTCCCTGCAGAATCGTGTCCCAGGAGGCAGCCACATGTTTATGTTAAAATATTAAAATAGAATGAAATGAAACGTTCGGTTCCTAGGCCTTGCTGGCTGCGTTTCAGGCGTTCAAGAGCCACAAGTGGTTGGTGGCGATGAGCTGGGCAGCGAGAAGGTTCTTCCAGGCCGGCGGGAAGCACTGGTGCGGCCGCGCTGTCCTATTGGGGTCACTCCTGGGGGCAGCGGGCGCCCCGTCTGGCTCATTGCTGAGCCCCTCTTGGAGCCTGGCACACGGGAAGGGGCCTAAACTTGCAGGCCACCTTTGTTTACCTTTTGCTGTCTGCTTCTCGGAAGGCAGAGTTTCTGGAAGCTTCAGGGAATAACATCCAGGATAACGTATTACGTGCGTCTGTGCTGGACCCTGAGCGAGTGTTTCTCATGGGTCACCTCGTTCAGCCTCTACCAGAAAGACGTTGCAGGCCTGTTTTGTGGTGACAGAAGCTGTGGCCGCAGCAGGTGACCGAGGGGCTCTGGCTCCAAAGCGGTGCCCTGGACCCACTGGTCTTTGGGCAGGGCTTGGTTCGCCGGGCCACCTTCTTTGTAGGAGGGGATGTGGTGAGGATGGGGGCCCCCAGGCAGAGTCCTGGGCACTCACAGGCCTCGGGAGCATCCTCTCCGACAGACGGGGCCGTACGGTGGCCTCGGAGAGGGAGGGGCCCCAGCCGGGGCTCTGAGACTCGTGGGAGTTGGGTATATACGGTGCACGTGCATGGGGATGGCCGGGTCCAGAAGGGACCCCCTCCCCAGGGATCCGACAGCTCTGACTTGCGTGCAGAACCTGAGCTTCCTGAATTCTTCATTTACGTAACAACCAAGCCCAAGGACGTTGCCCACGGAGGGCAGAGCCAGGCAGAGGGCCCAGGCCTGCAGCCTGCCTGGCCTACCCCTGCCCCCTTCTCTGGGGACATGAAACCCCCAATTGTTTAAGGTTTCTGTTCCCCCCAGACCCAAGATTTACCCCGCGTTTGTCTAAACAGCCTCGTTCACGGCTTGGCCGCCATCATGAGTCCACACCTTGCTGGCTCCTGCGCTCCCTGGACAGTCCCTGGCACAGGTCGGGATGGCCGTCACCCTGCCCGGTGGGGACCGGCCCCCAGGGCCCCCAGAGGGCCTCGTCGATGTGGCGCCCCAATTCCGAGTGCCGGGGAGGGACTGAGGAGCAGGAAGCTTGGACTGACTCAGACAGGACAGGCTTCCCAAACTGTAGAGTGCCGCTCTCCCCCGCCCCGCCGGCCCATCCAGGGCCCGGGCTCTGAGGGCGGCCCCCCTCCCACAAGATGCCTCTGTCAACGCAGGTGTCTGCCCCTCCCGCCCCCCTGCTGCCCGGGACGCGCACCCGTCAGGACCAAGGGCGTGGCTTGGAGGGGGTGGTGGGCGGCCAAGGAGGGCGCAGGGGCGCGGCAGACGGACGAGGGAGCGGGCGCTTTCTGCAGGGTCAGCAGCCCCGGCCCCCTCCTGCGACCACCTCCGCACACACCCTCCCCCCTAACGAAGGAAGGGAGAAGATGACCGTCCCTCTTTTGCGCCGAGGGTCCTAATTAAGCACCAGTGAATTCTCCGACGAGCCTGCTTCCTGTCCTGGCATAATGTGTTATTTACCTGCAGCTAATAGGTTCGCGGGTAATGAGAGTCTTGTATCAAATGACGGCCCTTTGGCTTCTGACAGTTTTAAAGACCAGGCTCGGGGACACTACAGTTTCTAATTACAGGGTCTGTCACCGGCGACGTGCGGTTCAACACCACTCCTTCTCCCCCAGGTGACACTTCTGTGCAGATAGGAAATTTAAGCTCGGCCGTGACAGTTAAGGTTAAAAACACTGCTCGGTAAAAGGCACGGGATCATAATTTGGGTCGCTGCCGCGTTTAATTAATTGGACTGTGGCAATCAGCGCTCCGTGGGCCGTAATTACAGGCAGGGTGAGCGGCCCCACGCCCCCTCGCCGCGTCTTACAGCTGCCATTTCGCGGGGGCTCTGACCCGGCTCAGAGCAAGGGGCCCCGGAGCCCCTCGGAGGCGCACGGTACCTCGTCAGGCAGCCGTGATTTGTGAGCGGGAGAGGGGAGCGAGCCCGGCGGAGGCAGGAGGGACTGCACCTGCACTTGCCCTTCTCAGCCGCAGGCGGCTTCCCCCGCACCCTCCTCGTCATGCTGCTGGGCAGTGTGGTGACAAAGACCAGGATCCCTGGATGCCAGGGAAAGCCACCCAGAAAAGCGAATCCTGGCCCT
The DNA here is from genome assembly GCF_006229205.1 of Suricata suricatta. Classification (NCBI taxonomy): domain Eukaryota; kingdom Metazoa; phylum Chordata; class Mammalia; order Carnivora; family Herpestidae; genus Suricata; species Suricata suricatta. The sequence goes on from NC_043715.1 coordinate 3,116,786, forward strand.
GCTCAGTCAGTGGTAGTCATGCCTCCTGTTCTGCTAACAGGCCCGACCTGCTCAGACCACGGGGTCTTTGCACATGCTGTGTGACCACCTCCCCCAGAGGCCACCATGGTTTCCTCCCCATCTTTGTTCAGGTGTCAGCTTAGTCTCCTCCCGGGCTGGGGCGGAGACTTCCTATCACCCCATCCCTGCACCCCGTGTCTTCCCTCCGATAACCCCCGTCACCACCTGAGACCACATTCTGCTGTTCGTCCTGGCCTGTCTCAGAATGAGTGCCCACTGCCTGGTTGCAGTCCCCCAGGGCCCCTGCCGGTCTCTGTTCAATGCTCATTTTGTTCAAGCCTCAAGGAGGCCCCTAGCAGGTCAGGCTAGGTGCAGCCCTTCCCCTCCTGCCTGCCGGGCTCACGCCTCTGGACCTCGACCCCGGGTCCTTGTGCAGGTCCGTGGGTCAGGGGCAGGCTCGCCTCAGGCCGCTCAGCTCCCCTTCCCCCCTCTAGGGTTTGGGGCACAGATATGACCTCGAGGACTCACAGGACAGCAGACAGGCCGAGAGCTGAGACCGCAAGTCTGAGACGTGGGCTCTGACCAACCGTGAGGAAGGCTGTTTCCCTCGGAATCTCTCTGCTTCCCTGGGCACAACTGTGAACGCCAGGGACTCTCGGGCCAGACCGCTCTCTGCCTGGATGGATGTCAAGTGCCGTGACTCAGCCAAGCCTCAGTTTTCCTCATCCGTAAAACGGGACAGTCCTACTTCCTCTCACACAGTGGGGCGAAGGGGGGGGGGTGCAGGCTGCAGGAGCAGATGAGCTGACACATGGGAGGGGCTCAGGAAGGCACGTGCAGGGCAGACCCTGTGACACTCCAGCTTACCTCGTGCCCCAGAAGTCGAGAAGGGTCAGGCTGACCTCCCCTGGTGGAGGCCAAGGTCACAGCTGAAGACCCACATCCAGGTTCTCCTAACAACAGGCATAAGGGGTCAGGGGCTTTTTAGACCATCAGCCCTCCTGCTGCCAGGCCACATGCTGACCTGGGGGGGGTCTCAGTTTACCCTACTGCCTTCCCTCATCTGAGCGCCTGCAGGGTAGACATCCCCTCCCCGCTGTCCCCCACAGAGCCCCGCCCCCACTCCTGCCAGAGAATCCCCCCTGGCACCCGGCTCCCCCGCTGGGCCCCCCACAACGAGCCTGACGCTCCCTTGGCTCGCAGATGATTTTCATGAACAGTGAACGGGGCATGCTAACAGCACCCCCTCCCTTCCCCAGGCCCCCCAGCCGTGCGAGGGGCTCTGCCAGGGCCCGGAGGGGACTCCTCCGGAGGGGACTGTCTCTAAACGCCGGAGAAGGAGGGAGCAGAGCACTGTGTGGGCGGAGGACTCCCATCCAAAAACCCACAGGCAGAGAGGACGGCATCCGCTGGCAGGCAGCCACCCCCCGAGGCCCTCGCCCGAAAGGGGGGTGTGGTGGGCTGAACCGTGGACCCCCCAAAACATGTGTTGAGTCTGTGCATGTGCAGAGAATGGCAGAGGGAAGATGGTTTCCAAAGTGGGCTCCGTGCTGGCAGCAGAGAGCCCGACACGGGGCTCAAACCCACGAACCAGGAGATCACGGCCTGAGCCGAAGTCAGACGCTTAGCCAACTCCAACCGAGACATCTGGGCGCCCCGAACCCCGGTTTCCCAGCACCTCTGGATGTGGCCTTGTTTGGAATCAGGGCCTTCGCGGATGTAATTGGCATAGAGGCTCGGCCAGGGTCAGGCTAAGGCAGGGGGCCTCCGTCCAGGGTGGAAATCCGAGGTTGCGCACGGAGAGAGGCTGTGTGAGGGCAGGAGCAGAGACGGCAGGGATGCGGCCACCAGCCCAGGGACACGCAGGATGGCTGGCTGCCACCGGAGGCTGGGAGAGACGGCAAGGGGCCTCCCGGGAGCCTCTGCAGGGAGCACGACCCTGCCCATGCCTTGACCGTGAGCTCAGGCTTCTGGCTGCGGGATGTGGGGGAACAGTTCTGGGGCCACAGCTCCCGGGTTTGGCGCTCTGTGACCCAATCCCAGGACACCCCGCGGGGCCAGAGGGACAGGAGGAGGCAGGCGCGGGTGACCTCTGCGGGGTGGCCCGATCCATCACTGCCACGCCGCGCCCCTCCTCCCGGACCCTCGCCGCGCGTTCCCATGGAGCTCAGGGACCCAGGGGGTGGGGGACAAGTGTGCCTGTTTATTAATCGAAGGCCGGGCCGCTCGCATCTCAGCGGAGAGCTGCTTTTGAAGTGCTGAGTGATTTATTTTAGCCAATTACTGGTTCACTTCCCCTTCCGAGGACCCCACGTAATTGATTGAAACCTATTGAAAACAAATTAGCCAGCGCCAGGATGCGTAGGTCTGTTTATCACGTCTCCGGAGGTTTTCAGGGAGGCCGCGTGAGCTGCGCAGCACGTTCACTTTGTTTTTTCCGTTCCCCAGAAGGACAAGAGGGAAAAAAATGAACAAACCCGTCTCCAGGTGGAGGGACCCCTCTGTGCACCTGGCAGCCCGTTATTTTCTGATCCCTGCGGTCTCTGGGATTAGCACCTTGAGGACGCCCTCACTTGTGAGCACACTAAGGTCCGTGGCCACGCTAAAGGTGGTCCCAGTATTTCCCGAAGCGGCACACATCTCCTCGCCTCCTGGTTTGTTATAACTTGCTTCCTCAGCATAAAGCCCGATGTGGCCCTTTGGGCATGAATGAAGGAGTAGCTCCATGGTCTCATGGCCAGGATCTGTCCATTTCACCATGACCGCGCCAGCAACCCGTGTTGGTGTTTTATTACATTTGGAGGCTGACTTCAAATGCATCTTGAATGAGAAAAATTATTTTCAGGGGCGCCTGGAGGGCTCAGTCAGTTGAGTGTGTGACTTTGGCTCAGGTCATGATCTCACAGTTTGTGGGTTTGAGCCCCGTGTTCGGTTTTGTGCTGACAGCAGAGAGCCTGAAGCTGTTTCTGATTCTGTGTCTCCCTCTCTCTCTGCCCCTCCCCCGCTCACGCTCCTTCTTGCTCTCTCTCAAAAATTAAACATTAAAAAAATTTCTTTAAAGAAAAATTATTTTTAATTGTGGCACAATGTACCACCTTAACCATATCTAAGTGTACAGGTCAGTGGTGTTAATCACATTCACATTAAATAGCACTTAAAAAATTATTTTCCCAGGGCACCTGTGGGGCTCAGTCAGTTAAGCGTCTGACTTCGGCTCAGGGCATGATCTCAAAGTCCGTAGGTTCAAGCCCCGCATCGGGCTCTGTTCTGCCAGTGCAGACACCAGAATGCTTTGGATTCTGTGTCTCCCTTTCTCTCTGTTCCTCCCCCATTCATGCTTTGTCTCTCTTTGTCTCAAAAATAAATAAAAATTAAAAAAAATTATTTTCCCACTTCCCACCCCACGATGGCAGCTGGTCTCTCACTGGCACCAATGGGACTTGTCCCGTCCCTGGTTCACACGTCCTTCGCCCTGACCGCCTCACCTGCCCAGGCCTCCCTCTGAGGGATTATGGGCTGGCGTGTCCTAACCCCACATGTACACGGGGCTGGATGGGGGCTCCCTCCCTGCTCACAGCCCTGCAGCGCCCACCCCTGCGATCCAATCAGGCCTGGACTCCTCCTAGGAAAGTCCCCTCCCCCCACCAAGGGCACGTCTCTCTGGCTCCCAGACCCGTTCGCCCCTCCCCCCACGACGCCCCTCCCTCACGACGCCCCTCCCCCGATGACACCCAGCTTCTAATTGCTCCCTGCTGGTGATGCCTTCTGGCTGCCTGGTAGCGCCTGCACCTCCAGACAGTCACCGACGCCAGTGCGCATGGGGACCACACGGACCCTGCTTCTCGGACGCCGGTCCCCCAGCTGGAACTGAGAGGAGGCACAGCTGTGGGCCTCCGGCCCGCCACCCCAGCCGCGATAGCGTCCCCAGACCCAAGGGGCCAGAGCCTGCAGGCGGTCGGGCCACGGCCACGGTCACGGTAACACAGCGGGCTCCTGCGATTTCTGGACCACCTCGCTGCTGTCAGGCGGGCAGGACAAAGCGCTCCTTGTGGCGCAAGGTCGCCCAGAGGAAGCACCCGTGGAGCCCTGGGTGCAGCCGGGCAGGCCTCCCTCCGCACCTGGGCCCGCACTGTCACCATGGGGTGTGGCCCCCGGCGGAGTCTGGAAACCCGGCAACCCCACGCTCCTGCCCCTCGGTCACGTCCGCGTATCTGCGTGTTGTGTGCGTGTTTTTGGAGCAGACGGGTGTGCGTGAGGGTGGGGGCTGTGGGGCAGCGGGGACAAGGACACACAGACGACAACCGGTGGGTCTGAGCTGCAGAAGGGAGGACGGGCGGGGCGCTGGGAGGGGGGGCGCCGTGACCTTCCTCCGCCGCCGCCCTCCACGGTGCTCTGCCCCTTCATGGTCCGCAGGTGCAGCCCTGCCCCTCGGCTCCTGGGTGCTGGGCCCGGGGCGTGGTCTCCGCGGGCAGAGGCGCGTGCCCCTTCCCCAGCTGCGGCAGTTTAGGGACAGCGATGCCAGGTCCCTGGGCCTCAGTTTCCCCATCTGCAAACAGACAACCTGGTGGGGAGGAGAGGTCGCAGAGACGGAACCGTTGGGGCGCCGCCACCAGCAGGCACTCCAGGCTAAGCGCCCCTCTGGCGGCTGCGCCCTGCGCTGAGCAGCGCCGGCCAGCTGTGCGCATGCGCAGACCCGGGCCTCGGTGACACGGCCCTTATCCAGAATCTGGGGCTGCGCAGCCCTGGTGAGGACGCGAGTTAGCAAGCAGAGGAGCCAGGGCGTCTGGCAGCTCGGGCGGCTCAGCCTCCGACTGCGGCTCAGGTCAGGATCTCACGGTTCGTGGGTTCGAGTCCCACGTCGGGCTTTGTGCTGCCAGCTCGGAGCCTGCAGCTGCTTCAGATTGTCTCTCTCTGACCCTGCCCCAAGTATGCTCCGCCTCTCAAAAATGAATATATGTTTTTTAAAAACCTTAATAATAAAAAAGAAATATCGACTTTAAAAACCCAGCAAAGATGCTTCCCGGGGAAGGCTGACCTGTGCCAGGCAGCGGGCGCAGGGAGCCACACGTGTATCGATGGACACATCTGTGCCCCTACTGGACAGCTCCATGGTCCCATGCTACAGATGAGGAAACTGAGGCCCACAGCTCTGCACCCTCCTGCTCAGGTCACACAGGGGCAGGGGTTCTGGAATCCCCGACGGAAACCGCGGCGGGTCAAGGAGGAAGGGGGTTTGAGGTCGGAACCCACTGCCTAGCGCGCTCCCAGAAGACCCAGGCGGGTGCCTGAGGCGCAGCCCTGGGTGCAGACAGCAGGGGGCTGATAACAAGCCTTCCCAACCACCCGGGGGCACAGGCACGGGGTGGGGAGGGGGTTCCCAGCAAAGCCCTCCCTTCTCCTGCCTGCTCCCCGCCGCTCACCCCCCCTCACCCCCAGAGGAGCTGCCCTTGAATGACGGGTTCTGAGCTTCCCGCTCCGGCTTTGCCATTTGCGCAGTAAGCCAAGTTCTCCCCAACTGCCCTTCTGCCCTTGACCTGGGCTGCAGGGCCCCCGCCCCGCCCCCCACCCTGCCGGGGAGGCTGATTGGCAGACACGACTCAGGAGGCTCCCCCCACCCCCCGGGTCTCGCAGGCGCCTTGTCTGGCTGGAAGCTCCCACGGTATCTAGCGCTCTGCTCCGTGACGCCTCGTCCGTGGCGCTGTGGGTCCCCGGGGCGCGGAGCGTCAGCGCGCAAACACCATCACTCACGGCATGGACCTGTTGTAGGGACGCCGGGCCCGCGAGAGGCGCTGATCGCTCATCCCCGCCGCTGGCCCTCGGAGGCGCAGGGCGGCGGAAGATGGATGGTTCTGGGAATTGGCACCGGCTGCGGAGTGGGGGCCTTTCACCTCCGGGGAGCGGGGTCAAGTCACTGTCACCGTGGGGCCCAGACCCCAGGGAAATGAAGCAGGAGGCCCTGCGCTGGGCCGTGCCCCCGCTCCCCGGCAGACGCGAGCCTCTGACCGAATTCTGCACAGGAGACCCACCTCTGGCCCCAGATCGATTGACTCCCTGGGACCCCCGAGGACGCCCTGCGGCAGGTGCTGTGACAAATGAGGAGCCTGACACGGACTGCCCCAGGTCCCCGGGCCGCCAGCATCCCTCCCAGCAGGACAGACAGCCCACGCTGGGCCGCAGCCTCCCCGAGGCCTTGATTAGGCCTGAACCGCCTCCTTCCCGGTTTAAAGATTTCAAAGCAGGTGCTCATTTGAGTCTCAAAACCCAGTGAGATGTGACGGTCTTTTATCAGCCATCCGAGAGCAAAGCCTCCGCCGGCCTGAGGGTGTGAGCAACACGCCAGGGCCAGACAGGGGCCTGGACTCCACTTCCAATGCTCGCTCCTCAGGCCTCGACACACAGGGAGGACCTCCCCTGTCCGCTTGATCACGTCCCGGTGGACCTTGTCCCTCCCTCCCTCTCCCCACAAAAGGGCCAGGGGACACTCACTAGAAGGGCCACGTCCTAAGTAACTTGGAACCGGAGAGTCCCCGTGATCGGAGCCGGCAGAGGGCCGCCGGCCTGACCTCGGAGCCTCCGGGCCACGCTGGGCCCGCGGCCCCCTCGCGAGGCACTCTGCTCTGGGCTCCGTTTCCTCACCACCAGCTGAGTGGGTCTTGTCTGGTCTGCAGTGGGGTGAGGCGTGTCCACCCCGAACCTCAGACCGTGACCTTGCTGGGAAGGGGGATCCCTACGGATGTGATTAGCTCGCGGTGGGCCCCACATCCCATATGCCTGGCGTCCCTAAGGGACGACGGATGTGTGACTTCTAGAAGCAGCAACAGAGGCCAACAGACACATGGAGCTGGGGACGGGGGAGGGGGGGAAGGGAGGGTCCTCCCCCAGAGCCTTCGGAGCGAGCTCGGCCCTGCTTGATGTCAAGCGTCCGGCCTCCGTGACGGAGAAAATTCTGGCCTCCGGAACCGTGAGAGAATTCATGTCTGTGGTTTTAAGGCACCCAGTTCAGGAAACTTTGTGGTGGCAGCCCAGGGAAAGGGACAGTCTCAAACCTCAAAGCAGGCTTGCTGGGACTATGCCGAGGTCAGGGCCTGCCTCAGGACCTTTGCACATGCCACCCCAGCTCCCTGGCGCATACTCCCTGGACACCACAGGGCTTGCCCGCATCCTTCCTTCAGGCCCCCGCTCAAAGCCAGGTCCATGCAGGCCTCCCTTAGCCACCGTATCGACGTCAGCCCCCTGGTTCTCTGTCCCCTGCCCTGGCTGTCTTTCTCGTTAGCACACATCATGACCGGGTCACCCATATGAGTGAGTTCATTGTCACGTGCTCCGTCCGGCACACACGGAACCTAAGCTCCTCCAGGGTAAGCATCTACCTCGGTTCCTGCTTGTCCTCAGCTCCAGGCACAGAGCCTGGCACACAGCAGGTGGTAAATAAATACTTGTCAGATGAATATGTATGAATTGGGGCGCAGCAGCAGGCTGGGCAACCTCAGGAAGGGGCAGGAAAGGTGCTGTGAGATCACATGTCACAATCCCGGGGGGACAGATGCCTCTGGGAAAGACGATGCCGGGAGCCAGCCTCGCTCTGGGAGGCAACCTGATAGCGTTAAGGGCGCAGCATCTGGAAACTACCTGCGTTCGAATTCCAACTCTGCCACTTCCAAGCTGCGCAATCTTAGGCAAAGTGCTGAACCTCTCTGGGCCTCAGCTCCCAGCCTTAAATCAGGGAAATAAAAGTCCCCGCCTCGAGGCGCCTGGTGGCTCTGAGGATGAGCCTCTTGATCTCGGGGCTGTGAGTCTGAGCCTGCGCTGGGCGTAGAGATCATTTAAATGAAACAACTTCAGAAAAGAGCAAAGTGCCTGTCTCCTGTGGTTGTGGTGGTGGTCGATGCGTGAACGCATCATCCCTGGAACAGGGCGCACTTCCCAGCCCCGCGTGAGACCTGCGGAGGCCGGATGCCCCCCGGTGCGGGAATTCTGGGGGAGGGCGGACCGGAGATGCCTCTGCAGGAAGGGACACCGCCTGGCTGCACGTCCCCACCGCCATCCAGACTCCGTGCCGCTGCTCAGCTCAGCCCACACCTGGTCCCGGGTCCCCTCACCTTCCAGGGTGCCACCCCATCCCCTCTGAATTGGGGAACACCCACTCGCCTCTTCCTTCCTCCCCCTCCCTAGGTGTCCCCGCCTCTGCCCTCCTCTGCTCCCTCCATGACCCACCTGTGCTCACCCTCCACGGATGCCTGTGTGGTGGCCCGTTACCGCACCCGCAAGCCGGCCTGTGCCCCAGCTCTCTCCACAGCCCAGGTGGGACCCACCGCATGGTCCCTTTGCTCCCGCCGGCCGAACCCTAGCCTCCGGACCCACCGGCCTCTCTGCTTTGCAACCTGCTGCGTTCCCCGAAGCGCCTGCGTCTCCCCCATCCCCACGGCTCCCAAGACATCCCAGGTTCCTCGGCTGCTCCGGGGGCCGGGATCATTGCTGGGTGTGTGTGGCTCCTACGTGGCCCCGGCGCTCCACAGAGATCAGGCCAGAAGTAAACGGATCCCTGGTCCCTGGTCTCGGGCCCCAGGGACGCAGCCGGAGGCGGCGCCGGTCCGTGCCCGCTGCCCGTGGGAACGAGGCTGGGGCAGCTCACCCAGGGCTGCGGCAAGGGCGTGGGCACGGAGGCACCAGGCTTGCCAGCGGAGAAGGTGCTGGAAGGGCTCTTTCCCGGGCGCGGACGCGGCCCCTGGGGTGATGGGTGCTCGTGGGGGCCCCTCGGAAGACCCACAGGCGCACCTGGAGGCCAGCTGGGGGTCGCCGGGAGGGCGCAGCGAGGAGGAGAGGAGTCCCCGCTGTGGTCGGGGTCCAGGCTGGGGTCCCCACGCCCCTCCCCCCATGTGCGGCTCAGGCAGGAGCTAATGGCTGCGCCCCGATCGGCAGGCCAGGCCGGCACTAATTTGACCATATACACACACGCTAATCAGCTGTAACCACGGCACCCAGCTCAATTCAAATTGATTTACTGAGCCTGGAAATGGATACAAATGTGATTAAAGGCTTTTTATTTTACATAGGTTCTCTATAAAATGATTTAAATCAATTGCCCGGCAGGCCCCATGCTATTACTGCACGGAGGCTCCTCTTATATTGATGGATTTGGCGCTGGGAGCTGGAGCCGGGGGGGCTGGTGACACCCTCCCTGCCAGCACTGGGATCAGAGTCGGCGCAGCCACAGCACCGGCGCCACGTGTGTCCCCTCCACGCGGGCGACCCTCCGCGGCCGGCAGGGCTGGTGGGTGACGGGGGTGAGCCTGGCTGGGAGAGGGCTGGCGTCGCCATGGCAACAGCGTCCAGGGCACTCCCAGCCCCCTCCCCTCTCATCCGCGATGCTCACCACCGGAAGCTGCCCGGGGAAGCTGTGACCCGAGGAAGGTCACAATCTGGGTCTCCAGGCGCAGTGTTGGAGCGGGTGCTCCTCTGGACGTCATCGCCCCCACCCCATGGTTCCGCTGTCCGGATGAGGAAGCCGAGGCCACGGGGCGTGAAAAGCAGAGTCTCTGACAAACCTCAGAGGACCCTGAGGGCCACCGCGGGTTTGTGGTGTGTACGTCATCCAGCTAAGACGGAACATATGAGGGGTTTCTGGACCCTCAGCACACTCAGCATGGAGTCAGGGGCCCGGCCCAGCCAGGGGACGCCAGCGGCCACGGCCAGGCCAGTGCCACCAGGCCTGCTGGGTGCTGTCTAGGGCCACAGCCCAGGGCTCTCAAGCCCCAGAAATTCACTCTTTCCCGTTCTGAGAAGCTGCAAGTCTGCAACTGAGGCGTCTCCAGGGCCACCCTCCCTCCAAGGGTTCCAGGGGAGGGTCCTTCCTGCCTCTTCCAGCTTCTGGGGGCCCCGACGTCCCTGGGCTGCGGCCACCTCCCGCCCCTTGGCCTCCCGTCTGGCTGTGAGATCACTGCACTTAGGGCCTCCCCCAACTCAGCAGCTTAACTCCGTTATATCTGCAAACACCCTGTTTCCAATTAAGGTCGCAGCCTGCAGTTCTGGGCGGGTGGCACCCGGTGCAGTCAGAATCCGAGCCACCACACCGGCGGCGCCCACGTGGAGGACCCACCCTTTTCCCAAGAAAACTGGGGGCTGCTCAGTGACTGAACCAGAGAGGCAAGGCTCCGGGTGGGGTCAGGCCACGCCTGGCCCGTGGGCTGCACGGTCCCTGCTCCCGGGAGAGGAGGGGTCACCTCCGTCTCTGCCCGCGGGCTTCTGTAGCCGGTTCTAAGCACCTGCAGAGGCAGGGCGGGTACCCCGGCCAGGAGCACCCCCCACCCGGGGCGCCCGACGGGCTCCTTCAGCGGCTAGAGGAAGCCCATGGCGCCCAGCGAGAAGTGAGGGCAGCAGAGAGATGACATCAAACATCCTGGTGGCAAAGCCCTTATTTGGGGCCATCACAC
>NC_043715.1:3127315-3145683 GCF_006229205.1 Suricata suricatta
GAGCCGGCGGGGGGGGGGGGGGGGACCAGAGACCAGGGTCCTGTAACGTCCCTCCGGAGGCTGAGCACACACAGTAGGAGCACACAGACCACCACCCTCTTCCCATACTTCTGGCCGGCGGTACGTCACGGATTGCCAGCACCTTCCCGGGGTTTATAATTTGCTAAATCGGCTCACAGAACCCCGGGGAACGCCCGACCTTTGTGGAGTGGCTCATGACCAAGGACACGCCTCAGGGACAGTCAGCTGGAAGAGAGGGGCGATGGACGGGGGTGGCGAGGAGCTCCCCGGGGCTTCCCGGGCCCCCCACCCTCCCGGCACCTCCCCCGTTCACAGCCTCGAAGCAAAGCTCGCGCTTTAGGACCCAGAGTGGAGGCTGCCTCAGCCAGGCGGCCCGATCACTGACGCGTCTCCGGCCCTGCCCTCCTCCCAGGAAGCCAGGGTTCTGCCTGTAACCGTGGGGTGGCCTCTCTGGGGACCAGCCCCTCCTGAAGCCCCCCGCAGTCACCTGCATATTCCAAGGGAATGAGGAGCTCTGTGTCAGGAAGGGGGCAGGGGGGGCGAGATCAAATGTGGATTTCTCATCGTGTCACCCTCTCTCCCCCCAAGGGCGCGGCCCTGACCTCCGGGCGCCCAGCTCCCTGCTACTTTCTAGTCCAGGCAGCACAGCAGAGGGGTGGTCCCATATCAGCCGGGGTCAGACGACCTACACTCAAACCCTGGCCTGCCATTCCCAGCTGTGTGACCCGGGCAAGCTACCGAGCCTCTCTGTGCCTCGTCTCCCGATCTGTAACACTGAGACAAAGATGGAAGGGAGTCCGGAGGTTCCCAGGAGACCGAAATGAGTTTGCACCTGCCTTGCTCACACGAACCCTCGGTGTTCATCAAATCGATTTGCTCAGGGTGCAAATACAGACGTGGCCCACCAGGCCTCTGAGACACGACCCTCGTGGCTGGGAGGAGCCACAGGGGCCCCGGTACCCAGGCTGCAAAAATGGTACTCAAACCTCTCCGTGCTCGTGAGTGACTGAACGCTCCAGAAAAGGGCAGGAAGGCCAAGCTCGAGGGGCAAGGTCAGCGTGCCCCTTCCGGGCTCCCATGGGGTCTGAGTTAACACAGCGCTCTCCCTGCAGGGGGAGGTGGTGACTGCCGGGTGCTGGAACCCGGTCCATTCAGGGTGCGCTGGCCTGGCTGGTTCCTCTTCCCAACTGCGCCGAGGGGCAGAGGCAGCGTCTGGAACCCTCTGGAATCTCTAGGATGAAGGATCCCTGCGCTCATCAGCACTGAGTGGACCCCCTGGGTCTCTGGAACACCGACACCAAATGGAGACAGGGTCCTCCGCCTCTCCCCCAAGGACACGGCCACAGGCACGTGAGAAGCCGGTAGAGCAATTCCTGTTTGGGCCTGAATTCCGAGGTGACACCCAACAGCACCGAAACCCATCTGACACACGCGTGGGGAGCAGCTGGCCCTCAGAACCGAAGAACGCGGCCCGGGGACGGCGGGTCCTTCTCTCCGGTCGGGGTGGGGGTCGGAGGGGGCCTGTGCGCCCAGTGGTACAGGGTGGGAGCCGGCCGGGGGCAGGAGGTGAGGACAGGGCTGCGCCAGGCAGCGTGTGGAGGGAGGGCCGGCTCCGCGTGGAGCTGCGGAGGGGTGCCCGCCGCCCCGGGTCAGAACCCACACGCCCTCCTGAACCTGCCCAGCTCAGCCTCGGGCACCGACTCACCAAGAGCAACCGCACCCGGCCCTTCAGGCAGCGGGGCGGCGGGGGGGTCGTGCTGCCAGGGGCCTCGTGGGCCTGCGCGCGCTTCTGGGGCTGAGTGAGTCACGGTGGGTGAGGCAGGGGAGCGCGTGCACGAGGGTGAGTACTGTGCGTGTGGGGAGCACTGTGCGCGGGTGGGCCAGGCAGCCCCCTCTCAGCCTGAGGCACTCTTACTGTCGCCCCTGGAACCAGGGCCAGGACAGGAATGGGGGGCTCTGTCGAGGTGACCGCCCCCAGGCCAGTCAGGTCGGGGCATGGGTGCAGGGGGTCGCTCTCCTTTCCCGGGGTGTCCGAGGGGCGGGAGGAGCCCCCAGGACAGGCTGGGCAGGGGCGAGGCGTGGGAAAGCAGCAGGGCAGGGGTGGGGGCGTGGCGGGCAGCTCCCACCAGCGGCCCTCCCCAGGGAGGCTGGCCCGAGGCCCCCCGGTTACGGGAACATCAGGGCACAGGGCCGCGCAGCCCGGCGCCCCCGGGAGGCGAGCAGGCTCATCAGCTGCCACCCACTGTCCTCAGTGCGGCCTGGGCAGGTCCTCGGGACGGAGGTGCCCGCCCTCCCGCGGGCAGACACGGCACACGGAGGGGCTGCCTCCCTCCCCCCTTCCCTGCGCCAGGAAATGCAGTGAAGGCAGCGAGAGGGCAGGGGTGGGGGAGACGAGCCCTCCACTGCCCCCATTTCGAGGACAGGCTGCGCCAAGTCCAGACCCAGGGCCCGGCCCTGCCCTGCTGTGTGCCTACGGCGGAGCCGCCCTCCCTCTCTGGGAACTGGCAGGGGCTGGAAAGCAGGGCGGGTGGCCCCGAGGTGCCTCGCTGCAGGCTCGGGTGCCAAGGACAGGTGCTCAGGAGTCCAGGCTGAGTGCAGACCCTCGGGCTCCCGTGCAGCCGTGTCTAGACCTGGGGGCCGGCACCCCACATGTTGTCTCCAGAGAACGGAGGCCGTGAGCCAGAGAGGCTGCACAGACTGACGGCGGGACAGAGGGGCGGCTGCAGAGAAGGCGGGGGGCCGGGCGGCCTGGGCCCCACCCAGTCCCAGCTCTGCTGCGAGACACAGGTTGCTTAGCCTTTCTGTGCCTCGGTTTCCCCGTCTGCACAACTCGAGAACGTCTCAACCCTCCCTGGAGGGTCACGAGGAACGCGAGCCACTTCCCACTGGCGCGGCACGCGGGCGGCGGGGACGTCTACGTCACGCTTTGAGACGTGGCCCCTCTGTGGCTTGTCCCCCGAGGGCCACACGTGATCGCCATGACGTCAGCACCCCCGTGTCACTTACTCACAACTTCAAATCAACCGGTTGTCTCATTCCCGGGGAGAGACTTCACATCGACTACTTTCTTTAGGAATCCGGCTTCTGCCCGGACCGGAGCGTCACTCACCAGCCGGAGCGGAAGTGCGTGCCCCAACCTCGAGCCCCCCGGGGTCCGCGGCTCGCAACACCTGCTTCCTTTGTTCAAAGGGGGTTCGCAAGGACACGAGAGGCACGAGGCCCCCCTCACCACGCGTGAGAAGCGTCAGAAGAGGGGAGACCACGCCCGATGAGGCTCCCGCACCACCCGAGGGGGTCCGGAGCGCCCCACAGAACCAGGCTCCGCACGCCGCCTGCAGGCACTCACTCTGCCTCTTCACCACCACAGCCTCGGTTTCCCAATCTGCAAAATGGGGGCACTGGATCCACACCCCTCTCCCGACGGAAGCTGGGGGGTTTCAACCTGCACGCGGGCCTCAAAGCCTCTCGTCCTGTGGGCCAAGGGGCTGTCGGCGGCAGGGGGAGCTGCGTGCGGGCAGGGGGGACGCGGACACTGTGCTGAGGGCTGCTGTTTCCTCCACGCTCTTCAATTATTCAACCAATACGCCGCACCCTTATTTAAAGTCTAGTCTTGCATTCGCTGCCGTGGCGGCGAGCGCGGGAGCCTGCTGGCAGATTGACGCCGACCCCTCCTCTCACAAAGTCAATTAATTAAGCAAACAGGCCTGCCAGCAGGTTCTCAGGTGAGCGCCCGGTCTCGGCCTGCCGCCTCCGCGACACTCGATCTGCAGGAGCCGCCAGGTGGGCTGGGGCCGCGGGCTGGGCGTGGCGGGGGCCAGAGAAGGACGCAGACGTGGCCGCCCGCCGGCACCTGCCGGGGGCCAGGCCCAGGACGGGGCTCGGGCATGGAGGGGCTCTTCCGGCCCTCACGGCCGCCTCCTTCCCACCCCAACTACGGACGGGGACACTGAGGCACAGGGAGGTTGACGGACTCGCGCAGGGCTGCAGGTGGCAGAGCAGGGACTGAACCCCAGGCACTCCTCCGCACCCACTCTCTTCTGCTCTCCCCTTCCGGCTGCCCACCCAGACAGGGAGCGAGAGTGGTTCCTGTATGATGGGAAAACAGTCTAGGGGCCCTGGGGGCTCAGTCGGTTAAGCATCCAACTTCGGCTCAGGTCATGATCTCACAGTTCGTGGGTTCGAGCCCCACGTCAGGCTCTGTGCTGACCGCTCAGAGCCTGGAACCTGCTTCGGATTCTGTGTCTCCCTCTCTGCCCTTCCCCTGCTTGCACTGTCTCTCTCAAAAATAAATAAAAACGTTTTTTAAAAAATGTAATAAAAAAAAGAAAAAACGAGTCTAGTGCTGACCAGGTACTTCCCACCTTGTGGCTCAGGGTTCATATCAGCCCCTCAGGTGAGGCCTCACCGTGACCTGCTGTGTGTGGAGGGGAAACTGAGGCACACAGTGGTTGAACGACTCGCTGGGGGTCACACAATGGTAAGGAAGGGGGGATCTGAGCCCAGACTGCCGGGCCCTGCTCCCCGCGCCTCACCGCCTCGCCAGGCCCCGCGCCAGCCCGCCCCCGTCTCCCAGAGGCCCGTGGGTGCTTGCTCTCTGTCTGTCTCACCTGGCGGAAACGGGGCACCACCCAGGGCACCCCAGCCCATTGTCAGACTTCTGGAATGTCCTTTTTCTTTCCAAGTCCATGTTAGTTAACATGTCACAGAATAATGGCTTCAGGAGCGGCTGGAGTGATTCATCAGCGGAGGCTCTGGATTGTTCCGGCGGCTTGCGGCCCTGCTCTTCTCCAGGTGGTGGCCACAGCAGCCCTCTCCCTGGGGAGAGGATGTGAAACCCAGAGGCGAGATGACACAGGCCAGGTCGCGCCCCGCCCCCCCAGACAGGAAGCCTCCCAGCCTTGCAGCGAAGGGCCAGCCTGAGGCCTCCAGCGCTACACCTCGGGGGCGGGCACGGGGGCGGCAGGCAGGGCCGTGCCCCGGCTCTTCGACCTCAACCAAGTCCCAAGCAACGGCTCCGGGTCTCGGTTTCCTGGTTTGGGAACGGGCAGCGAAATCACAAGTGTCTCCTCATTTCAGTTGCTGAGGAAGCACCGTCGGGCCCCAGGTCCCGGGCGCGGGGCACAGGGCGGGGCCTCCAAAGCGCCAGCAGTGGGACCCGCAGCGGCATCGAGGTGAAAAGGCGCTGCCAGGCCCTGTCTGCATGAACGCGCCTCGGTGCCGGGCCCTCCGGCCAGCGGGTGTAGACCGGCCCGGCCCTGGCACACGTGCAGGAGGGAAGGTTTCAGCTCAAGACCAACATCCCCAGAACCGCCATGGAAGGAGGAGGATCCGCGAAGGACTGACTTCGGGTCCTTGACTGGGGCTCCCTTGACCCGGAGTGCCCCCACCCATCCATCTAGAAAACGACGTCCTCGGAATTCTCGGGCACCCCCCCGCACCCCAAGTTAACCCCTGCACCTCCCACCCCAGGAGCCGCGACCCGTGAGCCTCACACGCGCCGGGCGCTCTTTCAAAAAGGGAGGTGGCTTCATCGCACTTCACAGAAAGGGAAACTGAGGCACGGAGCGGCTGAGCCACAGGCTGAGGCTGCCCGGCTGGCCGGCGGCAGGGCCTGGACTCGAGCCCGGGGGCCCACTTGGCCGTTTGAGGCAGAGCGGGTGATGGGATCGGCTGAGAAGCGGGGACAGGCGGCTCCGGGCGCGAGGCCGCGGGCCCAGGGACGGAGCAAGGGCAAAAGCTAAAAACCAAAACTGAAATGTGAGCAGAGGCGGCTCACGCTGTCCCCGGAGGCGGTGATGGTGACGGCCCACTGGTTTCCGCACACACGGCTCCCTGGGGGCCACTCGCCCGGTGGGGACCCAGCTGCTTGGGGACGGTTATTTCAGAGCAGAGAGAGGTGGGGGCAGGGCCCTGGGGCACAAGCTGGAATGTCAGGAAGTGGGGGGCTAGGGGTGCCAAGCAGAAAAGTCAGACTGAGGGGCCTAGGACCCCCTCCCGGCAGTGCCGGCCACCCAATCTGCCCCTCCCCGCCCCTCCCCTTCCCGGGGAAACTCAGTCACCCCCACAGCTCATCACGCCTGTTGGAAAAGCAACACCTCTCGGTGGCTGGTCCCAACTCTGTCCCTCCAGAAGAGCAGGGACAGGCTGCCAGGACGCTGGGGGCAGCTGGGGGCAGGAGGGGCTGCGCTGGGTCCCCCAGGAGCACCGAGTCCTGAGGAGGTGGGCTCAGGGATGAGGGGACCGCAGTAGGCTCCCCAGGGACCCAGGAGCAGACAAGGCGTGGGCGACGGAGGTTTCTAGAGGTCCCAGACTTGCCCCAGTCACACAGCCAGGGAGAACCGGAGACACAGGGGCACCCGGGGGGCTCAGTCCATGAAGAGTCCGACTTCAGCTCCGGTCCTGATCTCACGCACGGCTCGCGGTTCGAGGCCCAGGTCAGGCTCTGTTGCCAGCCCAGAACCTGCTTTGGATCCTCCGTCTCCCTCTCCCTGCCTCTCTCGCTCTCTCTGCCCCTCCCCCCATGCCTGCACTCGCTCTCTCAAAAATAAACATTAAAAGAAAAAAGAAAGGAAACCGAGACACAGGCTCTGAACAAAGTGTTACCTCGCCCCATTAGGGGTCCCCACGATTTCCTGGTGTCCCCATCCAAACACCTGCATCCTACCCACGTCGCATGGCGTCGGGGTTCAGGTGCTAGAGGCTGTGGCCAAACTGTCCGAGTTCTGCTCAGGCCCTGACACCTAAGGCCGATGACCAAGGCATGTGACTTAGCCTCTTGGGCCTCAGTTTTCCCATCTGTCAAATGGGAACGGTGCCAACACAGACTTCATGGGGGGGTGTTGTGAGAGTCGGAGGGTTTCAAACACGGGCTTAGGAGCAGCCGGGACCCAGGAGCCGCTAGAGGAGCCCCCCATTTCCCACCACACCGCTCCCCCTACCCCTGCTCCCCGCCACACCGCTCTGCTCGGCCATCTCAAACACCTGGCGGCCCTCCAGCTCTGGGTCCTCCGATCTGGACGCAGGGCCCCAGAGAGCTCTGAGGAGGAAGTACATCCCAGCACTGCCACAGCAGGTGGACCCGAGCCTCAGTTTCCCCGCTGCGTACTATGTGTCCAGAGGCCGAGGCCGCTGCGAATGCACCCAGTGATACGTGAGAAATGGTCACTCCACCGTGACAATGGATGCCCCCAGCTGCCCCACCGTCAACGGGAAACCCATAGATGGCGGGGAGGGGGGGCAGTGAAACACCTGCAGGCCCGGAGAACCGAGAACAGACATCCCTGCAGAAACCTGTGCAAACACGTTCACAGCAGCCAAAACGTGGAAAGCACCCAAACGTGCACCAGCGGCTGAACAGATACACGGAATACGGAGCGTTAGCCGGCCATGGAACGGAAGGCCGTCCCACAGGACACGCCTGGACAACACAGTTCGGGAAAAGGGGCCAGATGCAAAAGGCCCCCCGCTTTAGGCTTCCATTTACGGGAAATTCCTGGAACGGGTAAATCAAAAGAGACAGAGATAGACGGACGGCTGTCAGGATCTGGGGGGAGCAACAGGGAGTGACCATGGACGGGCACAGGGTTCCGGGGGTTGGGGGGGAAACACGCTGAAGGACGCGGGGCTGATGGCCGCACCACGTGCAATGGGAGAAAAACCCGGGGCTCCTACGCTTTAAGGGGTGAACTGAATGGCACGCAAAATACACCCCAGTGCAACTGCCAAATCCACTAAAACCCGCGGGGCCTACTTTGTCTCCAGCAGGGGACTCCCGAGGACGCAGCAGGCTTGCAGCACACCGAGGGCGGAGGCGCAGGTGCCCCCAGGGGGACGATGGGGGGGGGGGAGGCGGCCCCGGGCAGCAGGCCACCGCTCGCCCGCCGCCAGCACGCGGAGGAAGGTCTCCCATAGTTTCGGTTTGGGCTCGAGAGTTGGGAAACACATAAAACATTTACCTAGGATCATGATTGGGCACCTCCTGCATACATGTTCCAGGCACTGGGGACGGGCTCTGGAGCCAAACAGCTGCCCCACCCCTGGCCCCGGTGTGGCCCGGTGCAGCGGGGAGACACACAGCATCGGGAAGTCCCAGGAGTACATCTACACCAAGCGACCAAGGAAGCGCCCGTTTGGGGGAAACGCTGGGGTCAGCAGGGAACAGCATTACAGAAAGTGGGAACAGCAGGTGCAAAGGCCATGAGACAGACAGGCCCTCCATCAGGGGTGAAAGAAATCTCCCTGTTCCATTCTGTTCCCCGAACACACAAGCTGTCCCCACTGGGCTGTGACAACGTGCAGTTTAAAAATCAATACACTGGGACACCTGGTTGGCTCGGTTGGTTAAGCACCTGACTCTTGATTTCATCTCAGGTCATGATCTCACAGTTGTGAGACTGAGCCCCGCATCAGGCTCTGCACGTGGAGCCTGCTGGAGATTCTCTCTCCCTCTCCCTCTGCCCCTCCCCTGCTTACACCTGTACTCTCTCTCAAAAAACAAATCAGTAAGTATAAAATGAAATGAAATAAGATGCAAGGTGCGGGGCGCCTGGGTGGCTCAGTCGGTTAAGCGTCTGGCTTCGGCTCAGGTCATGATCTCACAGTGTGTGTGTTCAAGCCCCGCATTGGGCTCTGTGCTGACAGCTAGCTCAGAGCCTGGAGCCTGCTTCAGATTCTGTGTCTCCCTCTCTCTCTGACCCTCCCCTGCTTGTGCTGTCTCTCTCTGTCTCTCAAAAATAAATTAAAAAAAAAAAAAGATGCAAGGTGCTCGCCCAGGTCGCACACGCCTGCTTTATTTGGGACTGTCGGACGTGTGTGCACAGGTGGGGGATTAGAAGGTGCAAGGGGGTCCTGCCATCCCTACCTGTCGGCATCCCAACCCAGGTGGGCTCCTCCGAAATACCACGGAACCCCTCACGGCACCTCGGGCCCGCAGGGAGACGGCTATGTTCTCAGAGAGGAGCCTGCAGACCTCAAGAAGATTTCCCACTACGTGCTTTTTTTTTTTAATGTTTACTTATTTTTGAGAGAGAGAAACAGAGCACAAATGGGGGAGGGGCAGAGAGAGAGGGAGACACTGAATCTGAAGCAGCTCCAGGCTCCGAGCTGTCAGCACAGGGCTCGAACTTGCAAACTGGGAGATCATGACCTGAGCCGGAGCTGGATGCTTCACCAACTGAGCCCCCAGGCACCCCTCGTTCCTCTCCTTCTTCCCCAGCAGATCCAAGAGCCCCATGTCCTCCTGAGCCAACTTCCTGCATGGGAAGTCACAGGCTGGGGCATCAGACCCGGGCTCCAACAGCCACGGATGGATGCGGGGTCCTGAGCTGGCCAGCGTTGCGGACAGAACCACACATGTGACAACCCGCCTCTGAGGGCTGGGGACGTATTAAGTAGCACCCCCCAGCATAATTACGGGCTCTGAGACAGAAGTCCGTCTCTGCCTCGGTTTGACCAAGCCCCTGGCCCAGGACACCTTTCTGCATCCCGGTGGCCCAGACACGGCCCCCCTCCACGCCCCAGAGCCGTGTTTGGGCTGGCAGTGCACGGTCCGGTGACCGCCGGTCTGCCCACGCACCGGGGGAGGTGGCTTTGTGGAGCCCCCCGTGGATTAAAGATTTACCAAGACGTGTGTGTGTTCACACTTCCCTGCACATTGGCTGCCCCGGGGGTGGGGACCTGGTTGATGCGGGCAGAGGACGGGGAGGGAGAAGGAAAAGTCAGGATTCTGGCCACGGGCGGCAAGACCACAGGAGTCACGGGGCCCCGAGCAGGTCGATTAATCCACAGGAAATGTCACTGCGAGTCACAATAGATCATCCCCGGGCCACAACACATTCGCTGTGGCCCGGACGAGGTTGGGTGGCCCCCGACGAATCGGGAGGTAAACCGGAGCCGCCTGGAGACTGGAGCCAAGCGGGAGGCGGGATTCAGACGCCGGAGCCCGAGCCTCAGGTCCAGCAGCGCCACGGGGCTCTCCCCACACGAGAGGGCATCGAGGCCACATTCGTTCTGGAAACTGGCACAAGGAGATCACAGCATCCCTGCCTCCCAGCCCTGGGGGAGGAGGGCGGAGGGGACACGTGGCCAGAGGTCACAGGCGACGGAAAAGCTCTCCGTGCAGGCGGGAGAGACCATCAGTGAGAGGCACTCAGGTGTAATTGTGGGAAACGCTGCAGAGAAATGAAATGTGTCTCTGGCCGCGCTGCTGTCCGCCCCCCCTCCCCCACCTCCCTCCCTGTACCTCTTAGCGGGTCTCCGAGCTCATGGGGACAGCTGCAGGCAACAGGGCGGGCTGGGGAGGAGCGGGAGGCGGCTGTTTGGGAAGAAGACGCTGCCAGGCCCGAGTCCGGGCCACCCCGAGACCCGCTCTTCCCCAGGCGGGAGCCCAAGCCGATGCCCCTCCTTCCCTCCCCCACCCACATGCCCTGCGCCTCTCGCCCAGACTGGTGCAGTAGCCAAACCCCCTGGTCCCCCTGCTTCCGTCCTGGCCGCTGGGCTCCGTCCTCCGTATGAGGGGGACCCTGGGAGAAGGGAGGCTGACCCACGTCCCCGCCTCTGCCTGAAACCTCCCAGGGCTCCCACCTGGAGCCCAGTGCAAGCCGCGTCCTCGGGGCCACGGCACCCATGCCCGTCCCTCCCCTCCTGCTCCCCGCCCACTGCCCCTGGAGATTTCTGGAACATTTCAAGTCTCTTCCCCACTCAGGGCTCTGTCTGGACGGTCCTGCCCGGAGCCCTCTCCCTCTGCCCCGCTCTGCTCCAGCATCTCGCCTGCAGCCCCAGTGGGGAAGGGGAGACCCAGCTGAGGGGGCTGGCCGGTCGCCTCACCTGGGCTCATGCAATGGCCAACGGCTTTGGAAACCTCACCCTTGGCCGTGGGGTCACTGCAGAGGCCTGGGTGGGGGAGGGCAGGGGGAGGCCCCAGCTCCCTAGAGGACCTCACGTTTCTTGGCCAAGTGAATTCTCAGGTTCCCTCTCCTTTTCAAGCCCGGTGTGGTGCCCTGGCCACCCCGCCCACGACGAGAGGGTACTGAGCCCTTAGGAGGCGGCCCAGCCCTGCTGTTCCAGTCCTGGGCTTCACCCTTCCCTGTCCAGCGTGGATGCAGCTCCCCGGGCGGCCGGCATCCGGGGAGGGTGCCCTTGCCTGCTCTCCCTCGGCGTGGCTGCCCCGGAAACGCAACACCATCGAAGTGGCCGAGGGAGACCAAGTCCTCGGCTCCTCTTGGGACGTGGGGCGTTAGTGCCCAGGGCTGACCCAGAAACTTCCAAACGCTGGGGGCTCAATACACCGCGACCTATGCCCTCCCGGGTCTGGGCCCTGAAGGCCCAGGCGAGGTGGCGGGTCTGCACTCCCTCCAGAGGCTCTGGGTGGGGGACACCCTTCCCGCCTCTCCCGGCTCCTGGCGCATCGCTGGGCTTGCAGATGCGGCCCTCCAGCCTCACCTGGGCTACAAGGCACCCGACCCGAACGCCCATTTATCACTGTGTCTCTGTGTCACTGGATCAGGGCCGGTCATGACCCAATATAGCCTCACCTTAACCCTATGGCATGTGCCGTCCATACACACGGCCCCAACTTCCCAACTCAGGTCCCAGATCTGTGAAATGGGTTTGCTGCTACCAGCTGGGCCCAGAGCGGGCAGCAGAGGGGCCCCGCCAGCGCCTCCTCTCCAGGCGGACGGGGTCTGAAGCCTCAGCTCACAGCCATGGCCTGGGCAGAACGTGCCCGCCCGCAGCCCGGCCGGCCCTTATGGGCACTGCCTGCAGCGCAGCCCGGCCTCAGTCACGTCCCCCCAAACGCATGTCCTCCTGGAACCTCGGAATGTGACCTTATTTAGAAACGGAGTCTTTGCAGATATAATCAAGATAAAACGAGGTCGTCCAGGATTAGAGTGGCCCCAGATGTGATGACTGGTGTCCCCACAGGGGAAGGGAATTTGGACACAGAATAGCAGAGGAAGACACACAGTCTGCAGGCCAGAGGCAGAGACCGGAGGGACGCGGCCACGAGCCAGGGACGCCTGAAGCCCCCGGAGCTGGAAAAACCACAGCAGGATCTTCCCCCAGGGACCCAGGGGCAGGGGGGGCCCGGTGACACCTGAGTCGGCACTCTGGCCTCTGGGCCAGGAGGGGAAACACTTCTGTGGCCTTAAGCCCCTCGGTTTGTGGTTTTTTTATGGCAACCCCCAACTCCCCCACTGACCCTAAGCCAGGGATTCTCAGCCGGAACCATGTTGCCCTCCAGGGGACACGGCAGTGTCCGGGGACATCTCCTGGTCACCCAGCTGGGGGCTGAGGCTGGCAGGGGGAGCGGGGAGGCCGGGGACGCGCCTGACGTCCGATGACGCACAGAAAGCCTCATACAAAGAGGCATCCAGCCCGAAGTGACAGCAGTGCCTGACGGCCTCGAGATGCAACCACTCATCCTCACGTCTGTAAGTGACAAAGGGAACAAACTGCCTCCTGGAGCCATCGAGGTCCATCCGGGGGCCAGCACGAGGGGCCGCTTAGTAGCCAGGGGCTGGACAGACTGGCACAGGCTCCCCCCCGCCCCCGCCCCTCAGCGAGGCCCCGGACCAGGGGGACCTGCTCTCGAGGGCACCATGGTGGTGCCCTCCATTCAGGGCAGCTGAGGACCAGGAGCCCCCAGGTACCAAGGAGCCCCCCCCCCCGCACCCCCCTGCCCCCCGGCTGCCCAGCTCGCCCCCGCTGCCCCTCCCCCCCCACTGCCCCCCTCTCCCCAGCATCAAGCTCCAGTGGGCCTGTGTGTCTGCCAGATGGCAACGCGCTATGTGTCAGGAGATAATCGCTATTAAAAATTCACTGGGTTTTATTTTATCTTTTTTTTTCTCCCCCCATGTTCCATTTGGACTTCTGCTTCCTCCTGAAGAAGGCACCAAACACCACCCATTACACTGTTTTCACGTCTCTGATTACAAGAAACAGTGGCTAGGCCATGGGGGGGTTCTCCCCTCGGGTGGGGGTGGGGGGCCAGCTCCCGGGGGACTGCAACACGGGCCCCCCCCCGATCACCGCCGCCCCCTCCTGAGACTCGGGGTTGCTGTCCCACCCCAGGGGACTTCAGGGCCCCCCACCCCGTGTGAGGAGTTGCACATCCCAAGAGGCACCAGAGAAAACCTCGGAGACAAACAGGGCAAAGCCCGTGTTGGTCAGACCCCGGGGCACAGTGGACAGCAGGGCACCAGATCCGTGCTGCAGCGAACCCCGAACCCCGAGGGGCAACTTCAGCCGGGAAGGACGCCGATCGCAGCCCCGCCCCCACCTGCCCGGCTTTGAGCCTCAGTTTCCACATCCGCCTGGCCCCGGCTGATGGCTGCTGTCCGAGGGACACAGCTCCCCGAGCCCAGGGCTGGGTGTAGGGGGGTGTCAGATGAGGGAGGCAGACACCCGCGGGCCTAAAGGGTCCTTATAGGTCAGTCCGACGCCTTCCGGCACATTCTGCAGTAACGGCAAGCGGGCTCCCGTCGCTGACCTTCTAGGAGAGGCTCAGAGGGGACAAGCCACCAAACAATGCGACGGGGCTCCCGGAAAGCAGACCCCAGAGGGAGGGGACCTGGCGGCAGAGGGGACAGCGTCCCAGGCCAACGATGACCAGGAGCGACAAGGCTCCAGGCCCCTCGCAGCCATTGGAGGTGCCGGTGAGGACGGGTCCCCGGGTACCCTGGGGCCTGGTTGGGGGGCTGTGACAGGCAAAAGGCACCGGGCTCCACCTCGCCCCCAACCCTCTGGCGTCCCTAATCTTCCACAGTGACAAATGGCGGTGACGGTGGGGCCAGACTCGCTGTGCTCAGACAGGAGCGGTCTTCTTTCTGCCAGACCTGCTCATTTCTCCCGCCTGATATGGGGACCAGAGGGAAAGGGACAGCCCAGCCTCCCAGATCCCCAAGCCAGGTCTGTCTGTACCTTTGGCCACCTCACAACACCGGGGTCCTCAGAGTCCGTGTGGATAGAGGGAATTTCCAGTCAGGACAGTTTAAAGATATATAAAAGGGGAGTAACGAGGTGTCAGTGTCCTGGGACTGCACAACAGTGACCATCAACTTGGTGCCTTAGAGCAACAGAATGTACTCTCTCCTGCTTCTTTTTAAAATTTTTTTTTAATATTTTATTTATTTTTGATACAGAGAGAGACAGAGCATGAGAGGGGGAGGGGCAGAGAGAGAAGGAGACACAGAACCGGAAGCAGGCTCCAGGGTCTGAGCTAGCTGTCAGCACAGAGCCTGACGCGGGGCTCGAACCCACGAACGTGAGATCTGACCTGAGCCGAAGTCGGAGGCTTAACCGACTGAGCCACCCAGGCGCCCCCTGCTTCTTTTTAAAGTTTATTTTGGGAGCGAACGGGGCGCGGCAGAGAGAGGGAGAAAGAATCCCAAGCAGGCTCTGTGCTGTCAGTGCAGAGCCGGACGCGGGGCTCGAACTCACGAACCACAAGATCATGACCGGAGCCAAAATCCAGAGTCAGACACTTAACTGACTGAGCCCCCCGAGGCACCCCTGTTTTTTTAATGTTTTATTTATTTTTGAGACAGAGAGAGACAGAGCAGGAACGGGAGGGGCAGAGAGAGAGGGAGACACAGAATCCGAAGCAGGCTCCACGCTCTGAGCTGTCAGCACAGAGCCCGACACGGGACTCGAACCCACGAACATGAGATCGTGACCTGAGCTGAAGTCGGATGCTCAACTGAGTGAGCCCCTCAGGCACCCCTGCCCGCTATTTCTTATAAGGGCACCAGGCATGGGATTTAGGGCCCCCTAACCCAGGAAGATTACCTCTCTGGATCCTCATGTGATTGCATATTTCCAAACACGCTCCCGTTCAGAGCTTCTGAGCAGACATGAACTCTGGGGGACACTGCACCCCAGTAAACATCACCTACAAAATGTCACCAGCACACTAATGCTAGCGTTACCCCGTTTTCTCCCAGAGCGCAGACTCTTAGATCTTGATAGAAGGTTGCCAACTTCTGTTCCTAACGGCGGTTGGCGGGAGGGAGACAGCAGGGGTCAGCCCTCCCTGTCCCCAAGGGAGCTGTCCAAGGTGAGGACCCAGGAGGCTGGGCCGGCCCTTCCTCAGGGAGTTAGGAAGGCACAGGCTCAAGAAGGGAAGTGCTCGCCCAAGGTCATGCATTTGCTTCTGGATTCTTCCCTGTTCCACCAGGATAGTCTCCTATTCTTGTGGCGCAAGGATCCCTAAATGCACACACATCAGAGACCCGATGGTGAGGAGGGTCTGTGTCCAGGCGGGCCAGAAGCGCGAGGAAAAGGCGAAAAGCCGGCTTGGAAGGTCAAGAGTCACTAAAAACAGCAGGAAAGGCAGAGAGAATCCTAACATAGAGGGAAGCAGACCCTCCCCCAGGCTCTCCTCTGCCCCCCTGTCCCCAGGCCACTCAAGACCGACAGTTTCTCTGGGACCCAGCTCTGAGGAGTGCTCCCATTTACAGACTCTCCGAGTTCTGCATCCACCCCCCCTCCAGGAGCTGTGAGGGGGTTTCAAGTCCCGTCCACAAATCCTCGGACCCTCGTCCCATCCGGAGGCGAAAGTCTGGCGGCTGTCCCCCAGAGAGAACACAGAGGGGACAGCACGTGGCCCTGAGACTGGGTCCGGGAAGGCGGGGAGCGGAGACAGGTCCCACCAGCTGTTTCCCCGGACTCGTGAGCAAACTACGAGTCCTTTTAAGCCCCTCCGTGAGGCCAATCCGTCTCGCAGCAGTAACTGGCCCACGAGGGGCGCTATGATCTGCTTTCGTTGACGGAGAAACTGAGACCAGAAATGTTAAGCATCTCGCCCAAAGACACACAGCCAGGAAGGCAGACCCCGGAACCGAGCCCCAGCCATGGGCTCCGGACTGGCCCTCGCATCCGGCAGACCAGGCAGGGCCCCAGGCTAACTAACGAGGGCCTGGCGTTCCCAGCCGGCTGCCCAAGTCGGCGCTGAGCCCAGGCCTGGTGACGAAACTTCGAGCTCCTTCCTCTGCCGCTTCCTCTCCAGGCCGAGGGTCTCCAGAAATCCCCCCGCCCCCCAGTAAAGCAAAACTGATCTGCAAACCTGGAAATGACCTGTCTGGTTTACTTACTGACGCAAAAGCACGAATAATGCGTCCCCTCCCCCGGCTCCCAGTCTTCCTTGATGGCAGAGATGCGGTCACCAGACCCCCACCTCCCACGGCCGCCGGACCACCCCGCTCGGCTGCCGGCACCCACTGTCAGGCCGTCTGAGGCTGCGGGTCTCGGGCAAGGAGGCTGGTCCGGGCCCATCAGCACCGCAGCAGGGGGAAGGGCCACGGGGTTGGCCCCGTGGGTGCCCCAGGACCAAGGCTGTGCGCTGGCTTCCCCCCCACTCACGGTGACACACAGTGACCGTGCCCTGCCTCCTCCCCCCGGAGCCCAGCCCCTTGTAGACTGGGGGGCGGGCGGCTGGGGGGGCCCAACACCGCTGGGTCGATCCAGCCCACAGTCTTTCAGGCATTAGAGAAAGTACCACCACCTGAACACTGACAAGCGGACGGCCTGCAGGTGCCGCTCCTAACTGGACTGGTGCAGGGGTCTCGGGGAGGGCAGAGCCACAGCGCCTGTACCAGCAGGGACTGCAGCACAGAGAGGTTGGGTCACCTGCCCGAAGTCACACAGCAAAGAAGGCAAAGAGAACGGGCTCTCCAGGGTCTAAGAGACGGGAATGGCCAAGCCACCCCAACAAGATGACACAGCGTTCACCTGGGTGGGGGGAAACTCCAGACAGCGGGCAGGCGGCAGCGCACAGCCCCAGAATTGGCCTCCTTGGGGTCCCTGGGAAACTGAGGTTCTCCAGGTACCCAGTGACCTGGCCAAGGGCACATAGGCGGTCAGGGCGTCTGAGGCCCCGGGGGGCGCAGGAGGAAGGGCCAGCGGAGAGGAGTACTGAGCAAGCACTTGGTAGGGGAGCCGGGCGGGCTCATTTCGCAGAGAGGAAAAAAGCCTCCACCTTGGCCTAAGCCGCAGCCCCCACGCCGACACCCCCCAGGAGGGCTCTGGAAACCTCCTAAGCCGACATCTGATGGACGGGGATTTGTTTAAAGCTCTTTCTACCCACTGGACTATAATCATCAACTGTGCACGACCTCTCCACAAGCCATTCCCCGCCCCCCAAGTTTTCAAACGCAGAAAGCTTTAAACGCTGCGGTTCAAACAGGCAGAGGCGCACTCAGAGAGACGAGGGGCTAGGAGGGAGGAGCCGCCCCCCCCAGCAGGGAGAGCCCGGGCTGGGCTGAGAGCAGGGGGTGCCCTGGGGCCAGTCAGGTTCCACTGGCCACTCCCCCCTCCCCAAACTGGCCCACCTGGAAGAGAAGGCCAAGGTGGGGGAGGGAGGGGTGCACCTGGAGGTCTAGGTGTCCGGCCCTTTGCAGGGGTGGGGAGCTCTAGGTGTCCGGCCCTTTGCAGGGGTGGGGAGCTGAGCTGAGAACCTGGGTCTCTATCCGCTGCTGCCTTCGCTCCACACCCTCCTGGGCCTGCCCTGGGCTCGAGCCCAGGACCTGGGGGCTGCAATGCCACGTTCTCATGGCCAGCTTATGGGGGTGCCCCCTGGGCCTCAGGGTCCTGCCCAACCCTCTCCAGAAGGGGCTGGAGCCTCCCTGCCCTTCTTACCCTCTCACCACCTAACCAGCCACCAGCAACTCGAGGTCACGGCCTTGACACAGCGAGAAAGTTCGTCCACGCAGAGGGCTGAGACGCACCCAGAGTGACACTACTATGGCTCAGGAAGGGGGCAGGTTGTGACAAAACAGTGCGCAAGAGGGGGACAGACACCTCCACAACACAGCCTGGGTCTGGTGTCCTGGAGGTACATGGGCCCAGCCCAGCTCGCCAACCAGGCGCACCCGCAGGCCCCTGGGCAGAGCTGGGCCGCTGTAGCCCGCCCTGTCCCCTGGACAAAATCTGGAGGCTCTCCATGCCCCTCACTCCCCAGACCCTGGACGGCGGGCAGATGGGGCTTTTCTACTTTGAGAAAATAAATCGATTGGCTTCTTTTCCACCTTGACAGGATGAGGCTGCGGGGAGGCGTCCCTGGGGAGCACAAGCCGGAACCTGGAGGTAATCCAGGGTCGCTGGGCCAGGTGGCATGGGCGGCGCGCCCCCAGAAAGTTCCATCCCGGCCCCCCCTCTCCGCAGGCG
The DNA here is from genome assembly GCF_006229205.1 of Suricata suricatta. NCBI lineage: Eukaryota > Metazoa > Chordata > Mammalia > Carnivora > Herpestidae > Suricata > Suricata suricatta. Next base: position 3,145,499 of record NC_043715.1, read on the forward strand.
GCAAACCCGTCACTTACTGAGGCTCTGGAGCAGGTTCGACCAGGTCTTCCCGCCGAGCATGGTGTGCCACCCCCGCGGGGCTTCCCGGCATAACCGGCGGCGTGGGGGCGGGGGTCACCAGGCGCGCCGGGGGCTGTGACCCCGGGCGGTGCCAAGGGGATGGGGGGGGTGGCGGGACAGCCAGG
>NC_043715.1:3145783-3177316 GCF_006229205.1 Suricata suricatta
CGCTTGTCAAGACTGCTGAGTTGTTCCTGACCTCTCCCCCGCCGCTGCTAATTAAGGCTCCGCCGTGACAGTTCAAGTGCGGAGCATCAAGTTTGCAGAACCAAAGCCTCTAATTGGGGCCGCTTTTCATTTCTCCATCCCGCGGGCTGGGGCTCCCCAGACCTGGGCACTGGCGCATTTTCCTTTTGTATTTTTCATCAGGGAGGAGAAGGAGGGGGACGGGCACCAGGGGAGAAAGGCAGGCACACAACCAAAAGGCTAGGGGTGGGGGGCGCCCGTCCGCCCTGCCCTGGTCGGCCTGCGGCCACAGGACACCTCTCCAGACTCGGGGTCTCTGAGCTCCCCGACTTAGGGCTGCAAGGAGCTCAGCCCCACCCCCAGGAGGAGACAGCAGGGGCAGCCCCTGCCCCCTCCCCTGGCCTCCCCCTGCACCCAGGCGGGGGTGTGGCAGGGAGGGGCAGCCCCCCTCGCCTGCTCTCCCGCTGGGGTGGGGGTGCTTGTAGCCTGCGGTGCCCTGACCGTGGCGGGCTTGCTACGCCCCAGCTCCCTCCCTGGGGCTGCCGGCCTCTCCTTTCCAGATAAGTGCTGCCAGCATCGGGCTCTTAGTGACTCTTGAAGCTGCCTTTCTCTTCCAACGCCCACTAAATCAAGCCGGCGCTGAGAGCCACCGGCGGGGAGGAGAGGAGGAAGGAGGGGCCGGGCTGGCGCAGGAGGGGGGGGGCTGGGATAATGTCACGGGGAGGAGAAGGTGGGGGAGGCAGGCAGGAGGCCCAGACCCCGGCTGGAGGAGGAGGGGAGGGCGGGTGGGCAGCACAGCGGGGGGCCTAGCTGGTCGGCCAGCCAAGGCCTTTCTGAACCCTGGAGCCACCCCCGGGGCGGGGGGGGGGGGCGGCGTTTCCCACCCTTGCCCAAGCCTGAGAATTCCAGGTGATTCTAATTAAACTGGGACCCCAGGCCTCGGAGCCATCGTCCAGGTGAGTCTTCTGACTCAAGTTGGAGACACGCACAGCCCCAGGGGGTCGAAAAGATTGCCGCCTATTAGCACCTCCTGGGGCAATCTAACCCACCCCACCCCCAGCCCCCCAGGTGGTCTGGGCCTCACCCAGCCCAGTGACGTCAACCTCTGCTGGGGACCCAGGCTGCCCTAAGGCGCCCAGGGGGCTCCTGGAAGCAGCCATTGTTCGAGGCTCTGCTCTCTTCCCCCACCCCCTGCCCCCGTATATTTGGCAAGGTCTGCAGGCTTTTCTGGTTGTGTAATTCAGGGGGGTGGTGCGACCAGCATCCAGTGGGGGAGAGGCCAGGGGTGCTGCCTGTCCCCCCCGCCCCTCCCCCCCCCCCGTTTCCTCAGCTTGCTCCCCATCACTGTCCCAGGTTCTGGAATGTTCCTGGGTTTGTGGACATCCTTCTGAGAGTTCAGGCCTGTGGGACCACGATGGCCTCCCCACGTCTCAGTGCTCCAAAGAGGACCCCCCTCAACTCCTCCCAAGTCAAGTGCCCTGTCCTCTGCCTCTCTGCTTCTGGAAACTCTGTGCTAACTGCACTGCATTTCATCAGGGGGGTTCTTGGATCAGCAGAGCAGCACCCGATTCAGTCTCGGTGGAGTCTGGTGTCCCTCCCATGTGTGTTGGTGTCGCTGTGAGCATGGTCACATCTCTGCCAGTCCCCTGGGGAGTGTGAAAAACTCTCCTCTCCGCCCCACCCCTGACCAGGGACCCCACAATCTCTGGGGATGCGGTCCAGCCAACTGTGTTTCTACAACGCTGCACTACAGGATTTCCGGCGGTTCCGATATGCGGCCAAGACTGAGGGTAGCAGCTGTGAGGGTGAGGGGCACAGGCTCTCCCCGGCCAGCCCGTCTGACCTTGAACACGCTTGGTACTGCAGGCGGGATGGTCTGTATCGTCTCTGCCCCAAGCTCAGGGGGGATGCCCGGCGGCCAGGGCAGCACCCCCCACCTCCCATGCCATTCTCGCCTCGCTGAGAGCAAGAGGGGCGCCCCTGTCTATCCCCGCAGAGCAGTTGTGGGGAAAGCCGGTCACATGCCAAGGAAGTGGGGGGGGGGGGTCCTTAGAGGTCCCTCTTCTTCATCCCAAAGGAAAGAGAAGGTTCTAGAGAACTGTGGTGGGTGCTCCCTCTTGGGAAGTCTTTGAGAAGCCCCTGGGAGGAGGCAGGACCGTAGGCTCCAACTGCCCCATTAGCTCACCGTACAGGACGGTAAACCGGAGGTGCTCAGCCTTGCATGTGGTGAGACAAACAACACATGGGCAAAAGGGACCAAGCAGGACAGTGGAAATGAGTCCGCCCCTCTTCCTAGGGTGACGAATCTCCTGGATGGTACTGGGTTTGTGCCCTGAGCCCCTAGCAGCTAAGTGAGGGCGGGGTGGTAACAGGACCCAATGGGAGCCCCGGGAGCAGGTGGCCAAGCACCGTTGTTCAAGTTGTCCACTGCACAAGAGTGCCTAGATGAGATGGCAAGTGGGAGCTGAAACCCAGCCTTCACTCTGCTCACCAACACGCACCTGAGCACAGGTTCTGTCGGCCTCGGGAAGTGTTATAAAGGAGCTGAGGGGGCCGGTCACGGGCTCTAGGGAAGGCCTCCTGCTTCCCAGAGCCTGACCACCTGCCTCCAGGCCCTTTCCCCTGCGTGTGTTCTGACTTGGCCCCGATGCCACGTTCACAGTGAATGAGCGCAGAGACCAGCAGCCAGGCAGGACTGTGGAAGCCTCCAGAGCACCCCCGGGCCTGGGAACACAGGACTGAGGGGACCCAGGCAAGCCTGAGGGCACAGGGTCTGGAGTGCAGAGACGGCGCTGAGAACAGGACGGCTGCACAGCGAGTGCGTCCATCGGAGAAGCTCGCTGCTACTCTGCTGTTCTTGGGAAGCCGGTGGGAGGGTGGTGCGGGGAGGGGGCGTAGCACCGAGCCTTGGGTCACCTTCTCTGTGCTCATGGCCGCTCCCTGGGCCCCGTGTCTGTCCCCCTGTCCAGCCGTGCTGCCGCTGGACGCCTGGGGGCTGAGGTGGAATCAGCCTCTGTCTCACTCCGGAGGAGCTCACTGCTCTAACCCTAGGAAGGAACCCGCCCCCGCCTCACCCTGCGCCCACAAGCCAAGAGCTTGGGACTGTCCCCTGGCTATTGGCACGTTTCACTGCCACCTCGAGGGAGACACCCGGCCGCAGCCGAGGGCCCCTGTGCTCAGATCCTTTCCCAGCATCCCCTGGGCCCATAAGGAGACAACCAGGGGCCTTCACGCAGGGATAGGCCTCTTGGGGTGCGCTGGCCCAGGCCCCCGCTTCTGCGTTCAGGACAGAGATGCCCTCTCTCTCCCCCTAACCCCCTACCCACTGCCCGGCCCATTCTGGGGTCCCGACCTTTTCCAGACGACCCTGCCGGCGCCTCAGACCACCCTCTCTCTCCTCCCCCTGCCCTGTCTGCCTCTTGGCCGCAGGATCCCAGCCGCCCTTTCTTGGGGACAGCAACATGCAGGGGAGGCGGGAGCTGCTGGCTCCCCTCCTCGGCCGTTGGGCTGGCAGGAGGCCCAGGACACCGACTTCCGAGGCTCCTTTACCGGGAGATGTATGTCTTTGAGTTTGAGCCCGGCTGGCAGGGTCTGGAGGGGAGACTGCAGACGTGCCCGCCGGGGAGGGGTTCACTGGGATTCAGGGGCAGCGGGACGGTCTCCGTCCCCACGTGAAGGGTGGAGTCTCCTTCTGAGGGCACAGCCTGGCAGCGTGTCTCCGGAGGGGAGATGAGGGCTGGTTCTCGGGCCGGCCCCGTGCCCCCAGCCGCATCTTCCCGCCCGCGGGTGCCGGGGAAGTCTTCTCCTACGCCCCTGGGCTGCCTTGAGTCCTTGCACACAGGCGCGTGTGTCTGTCCCCGGGGCCCTTGGGGACTCAGAGCATAATAGAAGGCAGAGCGTGGCAGAAGTGGTGGGGTCCGTCGCTGCTCCGAGCACGCTCTGCAGGCCCCTGCTGGGAGGCCGGTGCTCCGGACCCCACCCGCCCCGGCCTGCTGCCCCCAGCTCCGAAGCCGGGCGCGGAGAATGCTGACGGCAGACTCGCTGCGCACGGCACCTTGAGGAGCACCGCCTGCCCGGGGGGGGGGGGGGGGGACCCTCCTCTGGGCCGGACTGCGGTCCCTCGGCGAGCTGTCACCCTCCTCTGGGCCAGGCCAGGGTGAGCCGTGGCCCGAGGACAAGCAGCGGCCCAGCGTCAAACCTCAGCCCCGTTACGTGGCAGCAGTGTGTCCCCCGGGAAATCGTCGGCCTCGCTCGGGGTCCCGTTCCTCCTCCGGAGAGCGCGGTCCCCGCAAGCACCTTCTGTCATGGCGACCGTGAGGGTGACCCAAGTTCGCACGTGTGTGTGACGTGCACAGGGCAGGGCCTGACTCTGGGGGAGGGGGCTGGGAGCGAAGAGCGTTTCAGCCCGGGATGGGGACAGGTGGCGGGACTCAGCCCCGGGCTTCAGACGAGGGACCTGGGGCCACACGAGAGCTTCTGAGGGGCAAGAGGGCTTTGGAGAGGGCGAGGCTGGCCCTGTGGCCTTCCCTGGTCACATGTGCATGGGGAGTCTTCCCAGACTGGGGTGCGGTGTGACCTCCTTCTGCAAAGTGAGGCAGGGAGGGGAGACGGCATGCGGCGGGTCACTCGTAGGAAAGGCGAGGGCCGCCCCTTCCCTTCCCGGGCCCCCTGGGCCACCACCCGCTGAGACCTGCCCCACTGCTGACTCCCCCTTATTAAGGGGGCCCAGCCCTCACCGAGCAGCTCCACAGCCCCCACCCCTGCATGGCTGGTGCGGGGTCGATCTGCCGCCTCCCCTTTCCCAATTAATCAATCATGCTTATCAAGCCCCTGATAAGTCCTGCACCCAGGGCCGTGCCCTCACACTGTGCCCGCTCCCAGAGCGCTCTGTAGCCTCGGAGGAGGCTGTGTGGGAAGGAAGGGGGCAGAGGGCCTGGCCGGCTGCCCAGTGTCCCCCTGCCTCTGGTAGTTTCACTGCAGAGTTCCCTCAAAATGGCTCCCATCACGACCCACATTTGTGCCAGTGCCGAAATCTAGAACCTTCATCCAGGGGCGCCTGGGTGGCTCAGTCGGTGAAGCCTCCGGCTTCGGCTCAGGTCAGATCTCACCTTCGTGGGTTCGAGCCCCGCATCAGGCTCTGTGCTGACAGCTAGCTCAGAGTCCGGAGCCTGCTTCCGGTTCTGTGTCTCCTCTCTCTACCCCTCCCCCTCTCATGCTCTGTCTCTCTCTGTATCAAAAATAATAAATAAAACATTAAAAAAAAATTTAGAACATTCATCCACTGCGGGAACTGAAAGTGTGCCCTGCGGCTGGAAGTGCAGCACGCCCATTTAATAGAAGGGGTCTGTGCCCATGCCAGGCTGCCCGGGACAGAGCCGGCAATGTTGGGGCCCTTCTTGGGGGCCACGGAGCCCAAGACGTACAGGCAAGGGGGTAACTACTGCCAAACAGGCTCCCGGGGCAGGAGACGCCTCCAGCTGAAGGTCTTGGTGCCCACAGAGCGGGGGTGGAGGCAGGGAGCAGCCCCCCCCCCGGCCCCCCCCAGGCGGGTCTCCACCCCCGACACGGACGGGTCATCAGGCAGAAAGGAGGCGCTCAAGAAATGTTAACAAAGTACGCAGGAGAGGAAACGCCGACACTGCCCCGAAGAGACACCCAGAGCCTCACCCACCAGATGTTTCTCTCTGGCAACATCCACACCCAGGGTCCGGGTGCGCAGATCCTTCTCCAGGATTCCGTGAACCGTAAGGAGGAGGCGACCACAGGCTTTCGCATGGGAACAGCCTGTGCCCACGGGAGCCTTGGAAGGAGGCAGCACCCAATCTGGGATTCTAGAAGCATCCGTGTCCCATAGGCCAGGGGCTGTCAGTCACACTCACCTGGGGGAGATCTGAGAATCCCAGGGGCCCGGGCACAGTCCCAGATCAACTGCCTCAGAGCCCTGGGGGAGGGAGGGGCCGCATGGAGGCTGTTAAGGTCTTGGGGTGAGTCTCCGGAGCCTCCAGGCCGGGACCGGGGCTCGGATGCAGGGGAGAGGTGGGTGGCCGGAGTGGGAGCACACGGGGCCGGCCAGGCTCGCCACCCCAGTTAATTACCGCGGCCCCGCCGGCGTGTCCCAGCTCGTGAAAGTTGGGTAAATAAACAAACAAGCACCGCCGAATTAGCGACGCAGTCAGACAGCTTGACTCTTAAGACATAATCAGTTTAATTGCAGGGCCTCGGCTCGGGCCAGGGCGGGGGGCTGCTCCCGTCCGTTTTATTAAAATCCAATTATTTGCCCTGGCCGCCAGTCTCGGCAGGGACAAAGAGGCGTCTTCTGCCAAGGTCGGACCCGGTGCTGGGAGACAGCGGGCCGTGGGGCACGGACACCTCTTGCTTAGGGCACACGGGCCTCGGGCTCTCTGGGGACCAGGCACAGGGAGGAGGCAGGCAGGGAAGGGCCCGTTCCGTGGCCTCTCACGCTGCCTGGCATGTGGGGGAGGAGGCTGATGGCATGACCCTGGGCTTCCGTGTCACCATCAGTCAGAGGGGACAGAAATGCCACAGACTTCCTTGCGAGCTAGTGTTGTAGACTGAATGTTTGTGACCCCCCTCCCGCCATTGGGCATCTGCTGAACCCTGAGACCCGGAGCAACAATGTTCGGAGGTGGGGCCTCTGGGAGGTGAGTTTATAGGTCATGGGGGCAGGGGCCCCTGATAGCGTCCGGGTCCTTAGAGGGACAGACAGGAGAGCGAGTCACAGGCAGACACCCATCCGGGAGCGGGAAGTGGGCCCTCACCCAGCCCAGAGTCTGCAGGCGCCCGGGTCCCGGCCTCCCGGCCTCTGGAAGCATCTCTTGCTTACAGGACGCCCGCATGTCCATTGATGGGCCAATGGACAAGCCGTCGCGGTGTGTCCGCTCCACCGATACCACTAGCAGCCACGGGGCCCACACCCGCCACATGGGTCTCAACAGCTGAGCCAACGAAACCAAACACGAGTCTTCATACCGAAGGCTTCCGACCCCATGACATCGTGGCCAAGGTAGAGCCGCGGGAACAGAAAACAGATCTGTGCTTGCAGGGACTGGGGACGGGGGTGCAGAGGAACACGACAGGCTGTGGTCACCATCAGATGCACAAAGTGGCTCCTCCCGCCCAAAGTCCACATGTCACAGGAAGCAGAACAGAGGGGTCAGGCCGTCTCTCTAAGGTCACACAGCAATGCAGAGCCAGCTATGCTGGCCTGGAGCGCCTGCTGCTGTTGGTCAGTCAGTCGGTCGGTCGGTCGGGCTGGCTGCCTCCTCGGAGGGCCCCTGTGCTCCCCGAGTGAGCCGTTAGCTGGCCAGGAAACAAGACACTGGCCCTCTATCAGCTTCGCCCCCAGAGGAGTGGACGGAGTTGCCACTCAGCTCCCATTTCCATCCATTTTCCGTGGCCAGCGTTCCTCGTGACCCAGGGCCTGATCTGGAAGCCAGCCGGGCCCCCCACCCCCCACCGGCCTGCGTCACCCGGCCACAGGCCACCGTCCCCCCACGAGGGCCCTGACTTTCCCCAGACACCCCCGGCTTTGTTTTTCTGGGCCCTTCCGGGCCCAGCAACATCCAGAAGCGTCGGTTAGGCCAGCACAGCTGCCCGGGGCCCCCTGAACGCCTCAGATGTGGTGCGCGGCGGGAGCCCCGAGCCAGCGCGCTGCCACTAGGTGAATCGGGCCTGCCATTAGAGTCACAAAGACCAATTAAAACGAGAGGAAAAACAGCCTCGCGGGCTCCCAGAGCACCCGGCCAGCTGCTCCCCGGCTCCCGCCTGGCCGCCCCGCGAGGCCGCTGTAGGCCCGGCTCCAGCCCGCGCCCCGCGCCCCCCGGGCCACCTGCCTCTGCCGGCGTCAATACTGATGCCCGCCTCGCACGGGTGGGGGGGAGGCGCTGGCTCCCGGATTTTCGACTCAATTGCTGCGGGGAGAGATGAGAAATTGCCTTTCTGACCTAAAACCGGAGTTCACAGCTGCATTTCATTACGGATTTCTCCAGGAGGCCCCGGGGGGCGCGCGGCTCGGGAAGGGCTCACCTGTCAGTAGCAGCTGTGCCCGCCGCTCCCGCGGGCACGTTGGTGGTTTCCTGCCCGGGGCGGCAGGGGCAGGGGTGGGGCGGCTGCCAGCGGTGCCCCGAGCACCCCCCCACCAGTGTGATGAACTTGGCAGAGGGAGGAGGGGGGAGAAGCCCCAAAAGGCAACCCAGGGCCCCGCCTCCTTCTGGCTCTCACGTCCACTGGGGTGAACATGAGCAAGTTTCGGGCACCTGGAGCACCTCGGGGTACACAGTAGGTGCTCAATACATGCTCCCTCCTTTCCTCCCTGACAGTCAGCCTCTCTGTGCTTCTGAAATGCCACGGTTCAATATCAGACAGTTAGCTAAGGCGCACAGGCACCTGGGCTGCCTGGTGGCTCCGTCCCTTAAATGTCCACCGTCGGCTCAGGCCATGTCCTCACGGTTCGTGGGTTCAAGCCCCGCGTCGGGCTCTGTGCTGACAGCTCGGAGCCTGGAGCTGCTTCAGATTCTGTGTCTCCCTCTCTCTCCGACCTTCCCCTGCGCTCTCTCTCTCAAAAATAAATTAACGAGGAGCACAGGCTCCTGCAGGCCAGGCTTCTCTGTGCATGGGAGTTATCTGGAGAGCTCACGGAAAGACCCAGAAGCTCGCTGCGGGATCCCGGCATCTGCAGGATGCACAGCGGGTGGAGACCCTCAGGTCTGAATCACTCTGACCTGGCTTTCGATGCCTGTACCCACATTGTTTTCTGAAGAAGGTGACGGGCGCCAGTGTCGCAGCCGCCGGGCCGCCCTGTCCTGGCTGGCAGCCGCGGTCTGGCGGCAGGAAGACTTGCCTCAGGCCCCAGAGCGGGGACACGAGTCAGCCCCACCGGGAGAACCTGTGTGACGGCAGGGGTCCCGTCCCCGCACTCTGCTGACCAGGCTGAGTCCGGCTGAGTCCACGTGGTCTCCAAGCTGCGCCCGGGCAGGCGCCCGTGGCCGGGCCTCACCCCTCCAGTCCAGCTCGCTGCGTCTTGGGCGCGTTTCCGCGCTCCTCACGGGGACTCGTGGCCTTCCCATTCATTCTCTGCCACCCGCTGCTCTAAGCCCCGCCCAGCATCACTTGCCTCATCTGGGAAGCAGGAAGGTGGGCAACACAAGGGGTCACGGTGAAGTTCAAATCGGGAAACAGGCCGAGAGGGGGTGCCTGCCCCGCAGGGGGACGCCTGGCGTGTCCCGGGCGCTGCCACGTGCCGTCCTGAGCTGTGGACACCACCCGTGTGGCCGGTGCCTGTAGCAGCCCCATTTTCCAGACTGGAAAGCAAAGGTCCGTAGAGGTCACCTCCCCAAGGCCCAGGGTGAGGCTGGGATCTGAGCTCTGACCTTGGGAGCCCAAGCTGTTGGCTACCACTTGCTCGTGCGGCCCCTTTCTGGTGGGATCTCTCGCCCCGCGCTCTCCCTCCTGGTAGGTTCCCGCTGCTGATGGGCGAAGCAAGAACCCCCTTGGGGGGAACAGAGGCAGGCTGAGGACCCCGGGCCACCAAGGGAGAGGAGGGGGAATGCACATTGCCCCCCCGACCCCGTGTCCTTCACGAATGTCTGGGCACAGAGTAGGCAAGGTGAGCCTGGCCTGGCTTCCCAGACACAGAGAGGGCCCAGGGCTTTGGGGACCCACGCAGGGTCAGCGCCTGGCTCGCACCCTGGCTGAGGCCCCGTGGGGGCACGCGGCTTGCCCACAGAGCACCTGACATCGTGGGGGCACGGAGGAGTGCGCCCTGGGCTGCGGGAGGGGGAAGGAAAGGGGCAGGGAGGCAGCTGTGTGCCTGCAGAGAGGTCAGCTGGGGACAGCGGAGGCCCGGGAGGGCCCCTGGGGACACAGACAAGGAAACCCAGGCTCAAAAACAGGAGCTGACAAGCCCCACCTCCCCCTGACCCGCCTTCCCTCTGTCCTGCCCACGCGCCTCCCAGGCTAAGCGTTCGGCCCCCGGGGGCCGCGCTCGCGCTGGGTCCTGCCCCCACACAGGCTGAAAACCCACTGGTGGGCGGCCTGCGGAGGCGCCCTGCCCCGGGGGCCACCCCTGGCGCCCTTCTCATTCCTGCCCCCGGTTCCCTGGCACCTCAGTGTCCCAAACCCCGACGGTGCCAGGAGCCACCATTGATCCAAATCTACTGGATGCCAGACTGTAGCCCTGGGGGTCATAGCGGACCATCCCCCCGAAGCCTGTCACCGCACTGTGAGGGAACGTCCGATACCGGCCTCTCCTGACACTGGGGGAAACTGAGGCACAGAGCATCGCAACTGCCTCCCAGGGCCTTCACTCAATGAGTGTGGGGATGAACGGGGGGCCCTGGTGTCCTGGGAGAGTCGGGGGCCTCCCGGGGACGAGCCCCTCTTCCCTGACCTGGCCCCGCGCCGCCCCCGCGGTGGGACGCCAGGCCCAGGCGCAGCTCTCTGGAAGCAGTCACCCCGACGATGACAAAGCTCTGGCTGGTGGCACAGACACCAGCCGCTAATATTTACATAACGCTCACCGCGTGTGCGCCAGGCGCCCTTCCAGACGCTGCGTACGCAGCCATCACACGGAGGCTCCCAAGCCTCTTCGGTACACGCCAGTATTTGCCCATTTCACAGATGGGGCCCGGAGAGGTTAGCTGGTCCGCGGGAGACACACGGCCATCAGGGGGCAGCGCTGGGGTGGGAACCCCTGGGCCGGACCCCGGGGGGGGGGGGCGGGGGGCGTGCGGTGGGCCCCCCTGCAGGAACCCCACGGGGGCAGGTGGGGGCAGTGCCGCTGCGCAGGGCGAGGGGGTGGCGGGGAGCTCTCCCTCCCGCCAGGAGGGGCCGCGGCTGCTGGCGCTCTCCCCACGAGGCCAGGCCTTGCAAGGGAAGCAGAAATCTGTCGTTAACACGGTGCCAAACCCAAAGTGGCTGCTCTGGAGCTGCAATCCAATAAAAGTGCGACTTGTCTATTTATCATCCTCGGGGCTTTTTATCACGGAGCAGATGGCGGCTACCTTTGGAAGGCCCGCCGCCCGCCGCCCGCCACGCACAGCTCAGCTCACCAGAATCTGGGCCTGCACCTGTGCGGGGCCGACCGCGGGGGCCCCTGCCCCCCGCCGCGGAGCCGGTGGCCGAGGGCGCGCAGCGGCTCCCCCTGCGCCCTGCTGGCAGCAGTGCCTGCACACCTGGCGCGGGGCCCCAAGGACTCGAAGAGGCAGGTGCTCCCGGGGTGCAGGGAAAGCAGCAGGGAGCCCCTGCTGGGGAGCAGAGGGCCGTGTGTGAACATGGGGCACTCCACGCCCGCTGCCAGGCTGCTGGGCTGCTAGGCACCCCCCGCGATGCTGGGGGGGAGGGTAAAGCCCGGGAAGATGGAGGGCCAGGTGTGAGGGGAAGACGGCACCCTGCAGCCTCCTGGCATGCAGAGGGTAGGGGGGCACCCCAGGAGTCAGGAGCTGCCCCCGGGCCACTACAGGCCGACCTCCGGGGATGAGGTGGGACCCAGGGTGTCCCTGGACCCCTCTGAGCCTCCAACCCCACATCTGACCCGTGGGCATCAACACTCACGTGGAGGCCGGGGCTCGAGGGAGGGCAGAGGTCCCCCCCCACTGCCGGACAGGTCAGGCCTGAGACCACATGCTGTTCTACCAACACTGGGCCCTACTGTAGCGTGTGCGCATGTGTGTGCCGTACATGTCTCCGTGTGCGTGCATGTGTGTGCCCTCACGTCTCTGCATGTGCACACATACGTGTGTGTATTGCACGTGTGCATACTGTGTGTCAGGGCTGAGAGATGCGCCCTCCGCCCTCCGCCGGCAGAGGTGCGGGGACCCAGGGAGCCTGGCGCTGTGAGCCATGACCTTCGCCCCGGGGCTGCAGCCCAGGAAACGGGACAACCAGATCGTGCTCCCGCCCCAGGTGCCCCGCTGCTCCGGTGTCCGTCGCCAAGTCAACCAGACGGGCAGCTGTGAGCAGGCCTCCTGCATCGCGCACCTCAGGGCACCGGCCGGCCGAGGGGCTGCTGGTGTGGAGGCGGCACGGCCCCTCCTCCCAGACACGTCTCTGGTCTCCCCGCCAGGCTGCAGGGCTCCTGCCTCCCGGCCTGTCCAGCCAGCCGCTGGCACTTAGCCCCCTCCGGTTACCTGGAAAGCCCCTCCCTGCGCCCCAGAACCTGCCCGCCCCCTCAGGATAGGCGCTCTGAGCCCCGATGTTATTTCTGGTTGCCACACAGTAGGCACACGGGTGGGCACGATCAGCCCCTCAGCAGACCAGGAAGCCGTAGCTCAGAGAGGCTGGGAAGCGGCACAAGGTCACCCAGCGGATGCACCTTCCGCTGGGCTGACTGGGAACATGGGGGCCCCCCTGCCCCGGCCTCCCGCGCGGGGTCAGCCCAACGGGGCCTTTCCCCTGGGTTTGGACCGTTAAACACGGCCTCATCTGTCCTGTTCCTCCGCCTCTAGCTTTGTTTACCTGACGCTTACACACACGTTCCCTGGGGCCGGACCCAGATCTGAGTACCCATCCTTCCCCATTCAGTCCTCCCCCATTCAGTCCTCCCAACGACCCCAGGAGGAAGGCGTTGCTGTGTCTTTATTTCCCAGATAGGAAAGCAGCACAGAGAGGTTAGGACATGGGCCCTAGGTCACACAGCTGGAGCGGAGACAGGCACGGGCAGTTAACGCGCCCCAGGCCAGGGCCTAGCCGAGAGCTTTGCACAGTCTGGTCACAGCGGCCTGGGCTGCCTTTGTCCAGACCCACAGGGACCATAGCCTTCCAGGCTAGATGGGGCTTTCCCATGGGGGAGGGGACAGGTAATACGAAGCCACTTTTCACCTCCGCCTGCGGGGGGCCACACCAGGAGACTTGTCCGCGGCCCCCAGGGATGGACACCGGACCTCCCCTCTTCACACAGAGGTCACATCTTCTCGGTGGGCAGGGTGGCCGCCCCTGGGCCCCTCATGTGGAAGGCAGCAGCGTGCCGAGAAGGGGAAGGGGGGGACACAGGGCTGAAAAGCATCCCCCCCAAATTCCATCCACACGGAACCTGGGAAATACGGTCTCTGCAGATGTGGAGACGAGACCGCCCCGGATTTAGGACAAGCCTGGAACCAGTGACGGACCCTCTGGAGAGGAGGGGACACAGAGACAGCGGACACGGGGAGGAAGCCGAGTGAGAACAAAGGCAGAGAGCAGAGCGACGCGCCCACAGGCCAGGGGCACCTGGAGCCCCCAGGGACCGGAAGAGGCAGAAGGAACCTTCCCTGGAGCCCTGAGCAGTCCACACGCCGGCCCCCAGAGCGCAGGGATTTCCGAGAATATGTTCCCGTTATTTCAAGCCAGCAAGTCTGTGACCCCGTGTTATGACAGCCCCCCTCGACGGGCTGCCTGACCGCGTCCCCGCACGGGCACCTTCTGGGTTCAGGGCAGGTACGAAATCGGGGGAACAGACACATCTCACCCCTCTCCTGAAATTCCGGACGACTCCTTGGCCTCGGGGATCACACACCCTCAGCCTCAGTCTTCCGCGGCTCTGACCTAGCCAACGAGTCCGTCACGACCCCCTTGATGGGTTCGTGCAACAAACGTTTACCAACCTACTAAGCACCTACGCCCTCCTAGGTACTGGGGAAGCCAGACTGTGAACAAGCAGGCAACCAAGTAATAGCACTTCGGAACCAAAGACTCGGTAGGGGAAGTGAGGCCAGGGGCAGCGCGTCAGGGAGGGCGGTGAGCGCGGGCCTCTGGGGAGGTGCTATTCGAACGGAGGCCTGAAAACCAGGGAGGTCCTAATTCCTGCAGCTGTCCGGCAGAGGGGAGCACCAGGCTATTCAAATGGCAAGTGCAAAGGCCCTGAGGCAGAAACAAGATGTTCTGTTTCAGGTGGAGCAAGTGGCCAGTGGGGTTGCCAGCAGGGGCTCCTTGGGGGGGGGGACCTGGAGGGCAGGACCTGGGGGGCACTGGAGCTGCCAGACCACACAAGGCATGCAAGCTGTCATAAGGAGTCGGGATTTTATTCCGCCGGTTATGGGAAGCTGCTGTAAGCCGGGTGGTTAGGACTGGGACTGGGAGAAATGGACTCCCGTCTGGCAGCTATGTGGGGAAAGGGTTATGGGTTGAGAAGGGAGGCTGCGGGGTGGGGGGTGGAGGGGGAGGTTAGGGAGGCCGCACAGGGAGAGAGGCCTGTTCCTCTGGGAAAAGATTTCGCTGGGGGAGAGGCGGGCCAGAGCAGGGACCGAGGGTCCAGCGGGAGAGAACTAACTGCGGTCCGGAGGCAGGAAGCTCCTTGTCCACGGGCCGGTGACCCTGGGAAGCGCAGAGACCTCGCAGGTGAGCAAGTGTGCGTGTCCACGCGTCTGTGTGTATGCCCTGCGCACACGCGTCTTCGTGGGGGGCTCTGTGCTTGCGTGTTTGTGTGTCTGCGCATGTGCCCAAGTGTGTCCGTGCAAACGTGTGTCTGTGCATCCGTGTACCGCCGCGTCTGCAGCTCTGCGCACGCGTGTGGACGCGCACACCTGTCTATGCCGGCATCTTCGTCAGGCAAGTCTGGACCTGAAGGCTGATCAGAAGCCCGCCCCCGCTGACACAGGCCTGGAGTGACAGAGTGCCTCAGCCCGGCGCCTGGTGTGCGGGGGCGGGGGTGCACCCTCCCCCTCGCAAGTGCTCCTGCGCACAGCCCACCCTCTACCCTCCAGGCCCGCTGCCATCTGTCTGTCCCCCTCCTGCCCCTTGGCCATTTGAGCCAGTGATGGGGGTGCTCCCAGCCTCTGGGACTGGGAGAGCCAGATGGCGGCAGTCAAGGCCTCATTGTGCCCCAGGGAGGCCGCACGGGGTTGGGGCTGCTGCCCCCACAGCCCCCGGGGTCACAGTGCAGGCCTCCGGCTTCATCCTGGGCGCCTCCTGGCTGTCCTGACCCCTGTCCCCGGGCCCCACCCCAAGTGGCCTTTGGCAGCCACCACATAAATCACCGTCCAGGTCAGGACCGGGTGAGGGAGCAGGGCTGCGGAGGGCAGGGCCTGTGGGGCCGGCAGACAGAGTGGCTGCCAGTGACCCCTGACAGCCCGGGCCGGGAGGTCGGTAAGGTGCAATGTTGCCCCGGACCCCTGGGTGTCCCGCTGCACGGGGAGGGCCTGGGTCAGGGCGGCAGGTGGCCCTCGCGGACGCAGGCAGGAGGCCACGCTGGGTGGCCCGGACCCGCCGCCGGCACCGGCCAGCTCTGGGCCTTCACCTCTGCGCAAGGACACCAGGGCCCCTAGGCCCGGGCACAGCCCGGGGAGTTCCGCCCTCTGTGGTCTCCCCGCCTTCACAGGCAGTCGCCGGGAACGCAAGCGGTGGTCTGGGGGCTGCGGCGGACGCGGACGCTCTGAATGCTCAGTTTCTGGTTCACTGTCTCACCTTCCGGCTGTGAGAGCTCGGGCAAGCGATTTGGCCGCTCTGAGCCTCAGTTTCCCCATCCGTGAACACAGATGCTGGCATCTACCTCCTAGGGTCCCATGAGGGGACAACGAAGCAGGGCTTGGACAGGCCCCCCCCCCCGTGGAGGCCACAGATGCCATCTGCTGAGGCTCTGGGGCAGGCCTGGGCCGCACCTCTCGGCTCTGCCACTCCGGACACCCTGCCCGCTACTGGGCGCGGGAGGTTGTCCCGCACACGGGTCCCTCAGGCTGGGCTCCAAGCCCCTCACACAAGATGTTTGCAAAGTGCCTACTGTGTGTTAGATGCTTTCAGGGAGCATGGAAGAGAAGGGGGTGTCAAGAAGGGGCTCAGTCCAATGGGAGTGGCAGAGGCAGAAACACAGGGTCCTGTTCGGGCAGATTCACACGGCGAGGTTGGCGGGCAGCTCCGAGGCTGCTGAATACAGACCTCCCTCCCCCAGTCCTAGGCCCTTCGGGAGAGCAGACGCTAGGTCGTTCTCGTTATCACCTGCTTCCCGTGTTCCAGTATTTTACACCCAGGACCGAGGACCCTCAGACCCCCACAGTGCTGGGCCGGGAGGCAGGTACTGTCATGATCTAGGAAACGGGAGGCCCCGGGAGGCTCAGCGACTTGCCCAAGAACACACAGCTGAAGCGTCTGCAGAGAAGTCCAACCCAGAGACGGCGCAGGCACACGAGGCGCACATTCTAGGGGTCAGGATCGGCCTCCTGGACGTCTCCCCCAGCCCCTCGAGTCCCCCCCCAGCCAGAAGGAAGTGCGCCAAGAGCCCATTTACTTTACAGGTGGGGAAACTGAGGCCAGGAGGGGTCAAGTAGGAGTCCCGAATGACAGGCGGTTGGTGGCAGCGTTGGGACGGGAACCCAGATCCCTTCCTAGGCTCTGATTTCTGACAGGCCTCCGGCTGCCCACTCCCGTCCCCTTCCTGGGTGGGGCCCACCCGGTTGTGCAAACAGACAGCCCCCCTCTCTGGGGGCGGGGTGGGTGCCGGCTCCCTAGACGGCACGATTTCCTGATTTCTCCTTCCCAGCACCATACGGCAGCCTCCTGGTCCAGCAGGAGGCCGGCTTGGCGACATCAGGCTTTCTCGAAATAAAAACGAGGAGAGAGAAAGCCTTTCCAAGGGGCCAGTTCTCATATTTACATGTAAAAAGGTCTCCTCGGCGCTCCCCGCCCTTCCCCCCACTTCCTCTGGGGGCGGGGGACTGTTAGGAGGGCGCGCAGGGGGCCTCGGTGCCCCCAGGCGCCTCCTCGGGGGCGGACGGAGGCGACCGCTGGGGGGAAGATCAGATGGCCTCGGAGGGGGAGGGGAGGCGGCTGCGTCCTCGCTCCCCTCCCCCCTGGGATTTCGGGGGGGTGTGGTAACACGTGAGGCCGACCGTCTGCGCCAGCGGCCCCCGCCCCCCGCCATCTGTTCCGAGGCCAAAAGTCGTCGGGAGGTGGGGGGCGCTGCCGGGGGGGCTGCCCCCACCCCGCCCCCACCCCTTAAAGCAGATGCCCCTATTGATGGACTCGGGGTCCGGGGTCCGCTCTACCCCTCCCTCCCCGCCCCAATCCCCCCGCCCCCCCCTGCCGCGGAGGGCTGGGGGGCCGGGCTCCGACCCGGGGAAGGCCGAGGTGTGGGGTCCCCGCCCAGGAACCAGGGCGCCCGGCCAGCGGCGCTCCTTCCAGGCCACTGGCCGCCCCTCCCGCGGCGAGGCCGGCGCCCACGGGCCCTCCCGGGCTTGGGCCGTGCCCAGCTGCCGGGCTGGGGCGGGAGTTGGCTCCCGGGACTCCCGGGGAGGTCAGAGCCTTCCCCCTCCCGGCTGCCCGGGTCCTCGCCTTAACCCTCTGGACCCAGAGTTTTATGCCTCTGGGGACTTGTGGGTGAGGCGCCGGGCTGCGCCTTGACAAGGAATTGCCCAGAAACTGGGAAGGTTAACCGCCCCCCTCCAGCCGGCAGTGGCTTTGATGCCGCCCTTCAGCTGCAAGCTGGAGCTGTAAATACTCTGGGGATAGGCTCAGGCTGACAAAAATCGCACTAGAGTGTTAATGACTGAGCTGAGGCCCCAGGCAGAGTCAGGGCCGGCATCTGGTGGAGCCAGTTATCAGCTGTGTGTCCTGAGGCCGGTGTCTTGAGCCCTCTGGGTGGTTTCCCTATGGTAAAATCAGGATAAGATAAACCTTGGAGAACTGATGTTCACTGATCCCTTCAAGGGAGGTTTGCTGAAGGGCAGAGCAGGGGTGGGGTTAGAGGGTAGAGAGGGCTAGGCCTTTCAAACAGCCCCCCACTAACCTGGGGCTAACCCCAATCCAGGCAAGGCCTCAGAGGCTGGGGGGGGCCACCAGACTAATAAGTTTCCAGAACATATCTCTGGGACTCGGGGCCCTGCAGCCTCTCAGCTGCTGCCTCTCCTGGGGCAGCTGGAACACCGAGGGCGGGGGCCTAGGAGCCCACAACCTGAGTGTGCAGGGTGGCCTGGTCCCACTGGGTGGGCACACTCCCACACGCAACCTCCACGGCCTCGGCTTCCGGCGCGGGGGAACGTGATGTCACAGGGGTGAGGCAGGGGTTCGGTCTGCTCTGGACAAACTCCGGACGGCGGCAAGGCCCTTCCTGTCTCTGACGCCCAGTTTCTTCCCTGGTGCAGTGAGGGGCTGGGCCGCCACCCGGCAGAGCTCACCCTCAGCCTCCTCTCTTCTCACCAGGAGATGGCTCGGCCTTCCCTCCTGGAGCCCGTGTTTCCTTTTCTTCCATTTAGTCCCCAACCCACATCTACCCAGCCTCCATCCAACATCCGTCCATCCGTCCGTCCGTCTATCCAACATCATCCATCTTTTCATCCATCCAACATCCTCCGTCCATTCTTCCATCCATCCAATCCCATGCAAGAATCCATCTGTCCAACATCCATCCAATCATCCACTCACCCATCTGCCCGACCCAACATGCATCTGGTCAGAAAGACAGAAATCATTGCCCAGCACGAGGGTGGGCCACAGCAGGGCCTGCAGTCACGGTCAGCGGCTTACACTTCACTTCTCTCTCTCAGGCTGGTAGAAGGCAGGGCAGGTGACTTGGGGGTCAGAACACAAAAAAGGAACCCAAGGATTGAGGTCGGACAGACCGGAGCTTAATCAAATCACAGTCCCACTTTTATCTCTGGCGACCTGCCCTAGGTGACCTAGCTTCCCACAATCGCAGTTTCTTTGCCTGTAAAATGGGTGCAAGAGCGGCGTCATTCAGGCTTTAGGAGACTACATGAAAAGGAAGTGGCATCTATAATTGAAGCCAAGAAGTGTATTTAACCCACACAGTCTGGATTACTCACTCCCGTCTTGCAGTTCATGGTCAGTAACAGCATCTGCCTGGGTCGGTACCTGAGTCTGAGCCCTGAGCCCCCCAAGAACCTCCAGGTGCCCTTCCAGGGTCCCCAGAAGAGTCTCTAAGAGAAGATTTATCATGACCTAGCTCCCAAAGCAGACCTGAAAAAGCACAAGATAAACAATGAGGACCTTCAGGGGCGCCTGGTTGGCTCAGCTAGGAGAGCTGTGACTGTCAACCTCAGGGTCAAGAGTCTGAGCCCTGAGCTGGGCGCCGAGCCTGGGGGAGGGGGGAGGGCCTTCCTGCACAGCACGACTGTGCTAGCCTTCCCCGCTCTATCTGCAGTGACACGGGCCGACTCCGTCCCCCTGCATGCTGCTTAGATGGTCCCACATTGCAGACAATGCCTGTAAAAACACCTGACACCTATCTGTCCCTGATGAGCAGCTGTGATCCTTAGAAACGGGCGGAGAAGGGATCTGAGGGCCCTGGACCCGCACAAAAGGCGGAACAGCAAATGGGGCGTGGTGGCCGCCCTTGTGAGCGAGGTACGCAGCACAGAACACGCACGTGCACAAGCTCCAGCGCACGGACACAAGGGCAAGGCCTGGGGGCGTGCACACCCGTGCAAACAACCGTCCGCGCGGCCGGGCGCCAGGACGTCTGCAGGACGGCAACGGGCGCGGTCGGTGGCCAAACGCGGCGGAAATTTCAAGCTGCCATCGCCTTTCTCCCTCCTGGTCTCTACCTGCCGGAGGTGAGGCCCCTGCGAATTCCTGTCTCCAGGGAGATCCTGACGTCTGGGGCGCCGGGAGGGCCGTGGGCAGGCGGCACCCCCTCCTGCCTCCCCTACCTGTGCGCTCCCTTGCCGGCCAATGGCAGAATGTTCTGGAAGAACGGCAATCCATTCTGCATGCTTAAAACCTAATCTGATGACACTCGAAGGGCTTTATTAATAGCCTATTAGTGGGTAATTCATGCATTTTGATGAGAAATCATCTAGTGGTCGTTTATGGGGGAGGAGGGCGGTGGGGCAAGCAGGGGCGTGGAGCGCGGGTCACCTCCACTTTGCTTCCCGGCACCTGCGTGGTCAGTCGACAGCGACTCCACCGGGTCCCGCTGTGCCGGCGTGTCTGCAACGCCCCCTCCTGACACCCGGCCACTCATTAATCTTGATGGACTTTCTGCTGAGTGTTCTTCCCGGCCTTTCAAACCGTTCGCTAATTGCAATTAATCACTTACCGAAACAGATGTCAGGAACAATGGGGCTGGGAAGGCTGGCGGCTTGATAAAGCTGTCAGGAGAGGGTGCGTGGATGTCTGGGGGACCGGGGGACTGACACCCTCTGGGCTCTGGGGGGTGCCAGGAGGCCCGCTCCTGCCCTGGGCTCAGGGTGCGCAGGGAAGGGCCAGGCCGCGCTGGGGGGCCGGGTTCAGAGTCACAGCCAGGTGTCAGAGGGGAGCGAGGAAAAAGACACCACACCCATCCCCGCGGGGCCAATTTCCAGCTCAGATTCCCCAAAGGATCCAGACTGGGGAGGGCGGGGGCCAGCAGGTGCTTGGAGCAGAGAAGCAGGCTCCGCAAATGCGGTTGGGGTTTGCTGTGTTTTTTTGCCCTGTGGTAACATGAGAATTGTATATTCACATTAGTTGCCAACATTTAAAAATCGGATTTGACAGAAAAATCTGGACTTCTGGCTCCTCTTGAAAAAATAGAAAGATTTCGCCACACGCCGTCTTGCAACAACAGTCCGCAGTCCTTGAGCAGCCCCCCACCCCCGCCCCGGGGACTGGGCCACGGTCCTCTCCCTGCATGCCCGCCCCAGGTGGCGCCCCTCTTCGCCTGGTTCCTGTGCACTCTCCCCCCCGGCCACTCCGCACACGACCACCCCGGAGGCCCCTGTCCCTCAGGGCCGGCTCACAGGGTCTGAACACTGGTCATAAGAACTCTGCACACACCACCCACCCCCGCCCCGAGGCAGGGGCTTCAGCCTTAGCTGCTCAGGAGAATCTCCTTGAGGGCTCTCAAAAACCCTCGTGCCCAGTGCCCTCTGGGCCGGGGGCTGGGGCTGCCTTGTGTCAGTCAGTGGTCCTCAAAGTGGCATCTCCAAGCAGCAGCAGCGGCACCTAGGAGCTTGCTGGAAATGCAGATTCTCAGGGCCCCATCGGGACCCGCTGAGCCCCAGACTCGGGGCCTGGGGCCAGCAAGCTGTCCTGAAGGAGCCCCCAGGGGGGACTGTGACGTCCGCTCAGGTTGGGAGGACCAGCTTTCTGGATGGTGACCTGGACGGAGGTCACAGCTCCGGCACAGAGCTGGGCTCAGGGTAAGCCCCTAATGTGGTCACGGCGGAGGCAGAACAAATGAGATCCGCCAACGCTGGCTCACGGCACAGCCCACACGGTGCACCTGCCATGTTTGCGGCCCTGGGAAGAGCGCCCCGGGCAGAACAAGTCCGGCGGGAGACGTAATAAGTAAACACACACATCCCTGCGTGTGTCAGCTATGACGCAGAGCTCGGCGGGGCCGGGATCAGAGCAGGCAAGGTAAACAGAGAGCCCGAGGGAGGGCGGGCTCACCAGGCGGCTCTCATAAAAGGGAGGCTAAGGGATCATGTGGAAGCCTGTGAGTGGGAAGGGTGTTCAAGGCAGCAGAAGCAGCGAGTGCAAAGGCCCTGGGGCATGTCCGAGGACCAGGAAGGAGAGCAGTGTGGCTGGAGGAGTGCCAGCAAGGCAGAGCGTGGGAGGGGATGCGGACGGGGAGGCTGTGGGGTGGAGGGTGTGGGACAGATCACATCAGGCATGGAGGCCAGAGTAAGGACTCTGGCTTTGCCCCAGTGACGGGTGAGTCACGGAAGGCTCCGAGCAAGGGAGGGGGACATGGCATGCCTCATTATTGGATTCACAATCGTCACATGTAACAACCAGCTGCACCCTGCGCACCCACGGCTGCCAGAGCCCCAGGGTAAATAAGGGTCTTAGGCTCCCCGGGCACAAGGCCTCCAGGGAGATGGTTTCTGGCCCTTCCCGGGGCTCTGAGCGTGCAGCATGGCTGCGTCACATACTGGTGCGCGCACTGTGCACACCCATGGTGCCGTGACCATGGGCACCGGGCACTACGGGGCATTATCTGAAGGTGCCCCAGACAGACACGTGTTCGGGGCAGGAGCCGTGCGTTGCGGGAAGGCGGACGTGTCCGGAGCCGTGTGTCCCTGTGTGTGTCCCTGTGTGTGTCCCTGTGTGTGGCTCTGCGTGTTCTGTTCGCAGGTGTGTGCTGCAGGAACGTGGTGCCCGCAGATGGCAGCTGCCCCTCACGTGTTCTTGGAAGTTATGCAGCATGTTGAGAGTGTGTGTGTGTGTTTGCGTGTCGGTGTGCGCTTCGAGCCGTGGGTGTGCTGTGTATGAGCACAGAACTGACGTGGGCCGAGCCCACTCCTCCTGGCAGGTCCTGGCTCACAGGGGGTGGACGACCTCGTGGTTCCATTTCCCAGGTGGGCAGACCAAGGCTCCAGTCAGGATTCAAAGCAAGATGTGGGGGACATGCCTACGTTCTACCTTGCCCTCTCCAGCCTCTTCTTCAAGCACTTCTCACTAAAACACGAGGATCTTTGACCCACCGGAAGTGGGCTAAGCAGAGGTAATTCAGTCACTTCCAGTGACTACAAACGCCTTAGGCCAAGGGAATATCTTCTGTTGTTCATTCATCCCTCCAGCCATCTATCATCCATCCACCCACCCATCCACCACCTATCTGTCCACCCAGCCAGCCATCCACCCACCCATCCACCCACCCATCCATCCACCCATCCATCCATCCATCCACCCACCCATCCACCCACCCATCCATCCACCCATCCATCCATCCATCCACCCACCCACCCATCCGTCCATCCATCCATCCGTCCATCCACCCATCTGTCCATCCATCCATCCATCCACCCATCCACCCATCCATCCATCCATCCATCCATCCGTCCATCCACCCATCTGTCCATCCATCCATCCATCCACCCATCCACCCATCCATCCATCCATCCACCCACCCACCCATCCGTCCATCCATCCATCCATCCATCCATCCATCCACCCACCCATCCACCCACCCATCCACCCATCCATCCATCCACCCATCCATCCACCCACTCATCCACCCACCTACCCATCCATCCGTCCATCCATCCATCCATCCATCCACCCATCCACCCACCTACTCATCCACCCACCCATCCATCCATCCCCCCACCCATCTGTCCATCCATCCACTCATCCATCCATCCATCCTCCCATCATCCTTTGCCCATACATTCTTAGAGAGTGGTGACTGAAGTGTAGATTCTGGAGCAGGACTGTCTGAAGTTCCAGTCCTGGCCCTGCCTACTGAGGAGCTGAGCATCTGTAACTAGGTGACCTCATCTCTCCATGCCTCAGTCTTCCTATTTACATGAAAGCACAGGGGCGCCTGGGGGACTCGGTCAGTGAAGCATCTGACTTTGGCTCAGGTCACAATCTCACAGTTTGTGAGTTCCAGCCCCACATCGGGCTCTCTACTGTCAGCAAAGAGCCTGCTTCGGATCCTCGGTCGCCTCTCTCTCTCTCTCTCTCAAAATAGACAAAGAAAAAATGTGTCTGTAGGGCGCTGTCTGTATCAGCCTGAGGAGCAAGCACTATAGGAAGCTCAGATTCCTACTTGCTGCTTGCTGTGGATTCTTGGGCTAACGTGAGTTTCTTCACCTCTCAGCCTCCGTCTCCCCATCTGTGATTCAGGAAAAAAACCGCTCTGTCCTAGCTGTAAGAGGCCAGGGAGTTAAGACTGTCCAGCCCCGCTTGATAAATGGGGGCTGCTGTGATTTCGGGCAGGTGGGAGGGAAGGCTGGGCTGGCCGGCCTTGCAGGGTGGGTCCTGGCGGTGGTGCCTTCTGGGTGTGCAGGGGTGCAGTTCCCAGCTCCCTGGGGGCCTCCTCTGCCAAGCTGGCTTCCAGCAAGCTGGCCCCGGGGGGGGGGTGTACCTCTGTGTCCTCCCCTTGTTTCTTCAGTCCCCTGGCACCTGTCCCCCCAGTGGCCTGCGTTAGCTCTTTCCTGTTGAAATACCTCATGTGGTTCCCATTCTTGGGCCCCCTGCTGAGACGGCACGGAACAGGCAGCTGCTCAACAGCTGTGACTGCGCGGGAGCAGCCAGGGACACGGGGCACCCCCAGGCCTCCGACCCCAACCCCAGAGCGCGAGGGAGGACAGAGGGAGCCCTGGGGGCGCAGCCAGGGTCCGCGCCCCGCCCCCGCCGCCGCAGCCCCGCCCCCTGCCGCCGCTGGGCCCTCTGCCCACCCCATTGTCTTCTGGGAGGAAAGCGAGGCTGCAGCTGCCTGTACGTGCGGGAGAGGCTCTGCCTGCAACCCGAGGAGGCCCTGACACATGTTAAAATAAATATTCTGCAAATATGATGTTCCATATGTATGACTTCGTGGGGTGATGATTCTCCTACTGATCGCTGTAAGTGACAGCTGTGCTCGGAACACGGGCTGGGGCGGCCCTCGCCGTGCCACGTGGCGGGGGGCGAGGGGGGGCGCCACGGCGCGGGAGCATCTGGCGACGCGGGATGCGCGGGGAGCCCAGTGCCTGTCAGCGCTCAGCGCGGGCACATTAGTGATTCCGGGGGACTGATGGAGCAGGTGTTCCCAAGCAGCCTGTTCGTGATAATTACTTTTAGATTGTTTTAAAGTATTTAAGCAAGATCCTGGAGGGCTGGGGGAGAGGGGAGCGGCCGGCGGCTGGCGCCCCCAAGCCCGAGGACAGCCTCCTGGATTGGCAGAGATGGGCGAGGGCCAGACTGCGCGGCTGCTGGGTCAGCGTGGGGCTTGCACCGGCCAGTCTGGCTGGGCCAGTGGTCACAATATTGAAGTAACTCCCATCCTGCGGCCCAGGCCCGGGCAAGCTGCTTCCAGAAGGCCTGCGCCCCTCCAGGAAACCCCGGTCCTTCATGGGAGGCAGGCCAGGGGTGGCACAGGTGAAGTGTCTTGAACGTCAGCCCTGACCTTGCATCTCAAGCCTCGACTTCCGCCAGGAACATCCGCCGCCACCTCTGTGAGGTCCATGGGGACTTAGGTCCACTCCATGCCCCAGGGCTGAGAACACACTGGGTCGCTGTGACTAGGGAGCCGAGAGCTGCCTTTCTGGCCCCTTCAAGAGACTCCAGAATACTCTCCATGCTGGTGTCTGGACTGCAGGGCCCTGGGCAGTGGGGGCTCTGGCCTCACTAGGAGCTCGGCCTGGACAGCCTCTGGGGCAGGAAGCACGCTCGCCGGAGGTATCCTCAGCTCAGCCCCCCTGTGTGGGCAGCGGATGCCAGGACTGACACCGGCCAGGGGCTCAAAGGGCGCCCCCCCTCAAGACGTGATGACGCCGGGCTGGGGGTCCTCTCCTGGGGACAGGCATCTTGGGGGGGAGCTCTGCATGCGGCAGAAGGCTGGAGCAATCGTGGGGGTGGGGACGGCCGAGCGGATAGACACACAGACGGGTGCACGTTCTCCCACAGCTGTGGTGGCTTGGCGGGGTGCAGGTGCTGCCCTGCCCCTCCCTCCTGGCCCCCGTCAGCCCCTGACCCCTGACCCCGTCCCCCGCCCCGATGCATCCTCCCCTTTGTCCACAAGTCCTCTCAACCCCTGGCCCGTCGGAGTTCGCACTGGGAGCGTGTCTGAGGCCCGGCCCCCCTGGACTGATGGGATGGGAGCCCCGTACTTGGGCTCTGACCTCACTCCGGGGGCGGGGGCCAGCTGGGCATCCTGGGGGGCTCCACCAGGGAGGGCAGAGGCCTGGCTCTGCCTCTCAGGAAGGATGTGTCCCCACAGGCTGGGAAAAGGCTCCCCGGCCATCTGGGACCTTTGGCCCTCTCTCTCTCTCTGCCGGGCAGTGCCTGGGGCCAGCTACGCCCTGCCCTCTGCAGGCCGGAATCAGAGGGCCGGGGGCTGGGAGCTGTTTACAGCTGCTCTTGAAAATCCAGGCAAGTTCAATATTAGCTCTGGGGTTTGTGCAATCTGTTGCCAAGAGAAAGCAGCCGGTGGGTGAGCAGGGGGCCGTGACCTGCCCCGCTGGAGCCCGGAGCGGCCGGGCCTGGTTAATGAACAGCCGGCAGGTTCTGGCTGCCGCTGCCCTGAAGCCTGCCAAGGTCCACCGAGTCCAGCCCCGGGGCAACAGGGCTCTGTCCGCCGGCGCACCTGAAAGGCTCCTTCCTGCTCTGCTCAGCAGAGGGGCCCCGGTCCTGAGGGGCCTCCATGGCACTGGGTGACCTGTCCCGGCTCCTTCAGGACTCACCCACTTCCAGCCTTGCATGTGCCCAAGCGCATGCCTGCCTCAGGGCCTTTGCACCTACGACGCCCTCTGCTTCCTCACCAGCTTCAGGCGGAATGTGACCACCTGCAACCTCAGCCCCACCGGTCCCTTTCCTGCCCTCCCCTGGCTTTCCTGTTCCCAAAGGTCTCACCCCACAGTCCGCCTGGCCCGTGTATCACTTTCTGTACATGTTTATTTTCTAGTCATCCCCTCTTTTTTTGGGGTGGGTGGGCCAGGATGGCATCAGGCACAGAGTGGCTGCTCAAGAAACATCTGTACCGTGGGACTCCCGGCCCAGTGCTCCTTCGTGCACCCCCTCCTCTATGCCGCTCCGCCTCGCCTTCCTCATTGCTCCCCTGCCCCACCCGCTGGGCTTCCTGGGGAGCGAGCTGACATCCCTCCTTGAGGGGCTTGGTGGGGGCGCCCCAGCCCCTTCCCGGGAGCCGCTTACTGTCAGTACCACCAGAGCCGCCTCACAGTCACCCCCGCGGATTTCATCTTTTATTCATGCCGATAATGTAAACGGGCTTGTGTCTGGAGCAGAGTCACTTAACCCATTAGAAGAAGCTGGTTCCGCATCACAGCCCAGATGGGGGCGGTGTGGGGGCGGGGCTGCAGACACGGGGGGGGGGGCTGCACTGGGGGCACAGGTCGGGGGGGCGTTTAGGCCCAGCATCCCATCCTGGCTCATCCCCACGCAAAGGGACGGAGGGGTCAGTGCATTTACCAGGACCATGCCTGGAAGGGCGCCCCCTGGAGGTGTTCAGCAAACAGGACAAACATGCCTACCTCGTGGGGGTGGGGTGTGCACTGAGCAAGGCCTGGCCCGGGGAAGCCTTCAGTGAGTGCTGGCCACTGTGGGTTCTTTTAAGAAGAAAACCCTTGAATCAGGGCCCCCGGGGGGACCTCAAAGGAAATATTAAGTACGGAATAGAGCTAACCTCTCGTCCGCCTCTGGGGAAGCAGACGGTATAAAAAGTGATACCTGGTAGGCGTCACCCCTTGCGATGCACGCACAACACGCACTGAGACCGTCCACAATGATGTTCCCGGCAGCAAGAGCAGCAGGCAGTTCAGGAAACCTGCCTTCTCGAAGGAAGTAGCCTCTGGGGTCAGGAAGGAGCCGCCCCAGGGTCCTGGATGCGTCAGTGACGAGTCGCTGGGGCCGCTGTTTCATCCAGCTCTCGGTCCTCTAGGCCCTGGGCCGGCGAGCCTCCTTGGGCCTCAGGGTCACGGCCTCACGGCGGGCGACCCCACGCCCCTGTGTTGTAGGCTGCTCTGGGCAAGGATTAAATGAGATACGACAGAGGGAGCATGTCCGGCCTGGCGGAGGTGGAACCCCAGCCGGCTGTGCATCCTCAGACAGGCCCTGCCCCTCTCTGTGCTTCCGCTTACTCCTCATTGAACGAGGGGGGCACCAGTGCCCTCCTTCTGTGCTCCTTTGTGGGGTGCATCACTCAGGGCTGGAGAGACAGGGGGACCGGGGTGGTCTGTGGAGCGCAGGCCCCTGGTGAAGGCCTTGGGGCCCCATCCAACTGTGACCTGGGGCCAAGGCTGGAGAGCCCTCGAAGCCCCCGTCCCGGGCCCAGATGGCTGGGAAACCTGGTCCGTGAGAGGCCAGGGCCCCCGCCTGCACCCCCACCTGCCCAGCTCCCCTTCCGGGCTTTATTTCCAAGACGCCCCCCTGTGCTCACTGCCCGCTGGGCCCTGCCCTTGAGTAGGTACTGTGATTCTTCCTGTTTGACCGAAGAGGAAACTGAGGCCCGGAGGGTCAGGAAACATGAGGGGGGGGCCCTGGGGGGCTCAGTCAGTTGAGCGTCCGACTTCAGCTCAGGTCATGATCTCACGGTTCATGGGTTCGAGCCCTACATGGGGCTCTGTGCTGACGGCTCAGAGCCCGGAGCCTGTCTTTGGATTCGGTCTCTCCCTCTCTCTCTGTCCCAACCCCGCTCGCACTTTCTCTCTCTCTCTCTCTCAAAAAAAAATAAAACATAAAAAAAATTTTTTTTAAATAAATAAAAAAGGAGACAAGGCAGGACCCGGGAAGCAGGGGCGGGGCTCAGCCTGAGCACAGGGGCAGCTTGTGGGCCCACGTGGCGCCCCCTCGTGGAGGCTCCCGGCACTGACACTCGAGGGTCTCCCTGCCCTCCCTGGGGGGCCCTGGAGATGGGCCTACTGCCCCCCGCCAGGGTAAGTGGAGGCCACCTACCCCTAGGCCCCGGCAGCACCGCACAGGTGAGCACCTTAGCTCTCAGACTCGGCAGGGCGGGCGCCCCATCGCCAGGGCCAGCGGCAGCCAGCGGGACCGGTGGGGCCGGAGAGCACAGGTGCGGAGGCACAGTCTTGGGACGGCCTGGGGCTCATGGCAGTGGCCTCCCTGGCTTCCTCTGAGCTAGAGTGAGGGGGAGGGTGAAGCAGGTGAGGGGCAGAGGCGCCTGGCCCCGTGTGAGTCCTGTGTGGGTCCCAGCGACATGGTGACGGCCACGACCAGGGAGGCCTTCTCTCACGGTCTGGGGGTCAGAGTCCAAGATCAAAGCATGGGCAGGGCCATGCCCTCTCAAGACTCTAGAAGGATCCTTCCTGCTTCTTCCAGTCTCAGGGGGCTGCCCGCATCCTAGAGGGACCCCAATGTCGGATGTAAGCCCCCCCTTATCCTGTATAACCTCGTCCTAACTAACTGCATCTGCCAAGAGGCTATTTCCAAAGAGAGGTCTGAGGGCGCCTGGGGGGCTCAGTCGGTTAAGCGTCCGGTTTCGGTTCAGGTCACGATCTCGCAGTTCGTGAGTTCGAGCCCTGTGTTGGGCTCTGCGCTGACCGCTCAGAGCCTGGAGCCTGCTTCAGATTCTCTGTCTGTCCCACACCCCAGTCACTGGGGGGCTCTCAAAACTACCCCTGCACGCCCCCCATGCAGACCCCTCTATCAGGACTTTGGGGGGGCCCGGGCACCAGGGGGTGTCACAGTTTCCCCGGCGGGGATTTCAACAGGCCTTCGAGGCTAAGAGCATCACAGCACAGACGAGGGAGACAACGGTCCCGTCGGAAACTCTGTGCCCCGCCCTGGAGCGTCTGCGGATGCGGTCCGCGCCCCCTCCACGGCGAGAGCTGTCCCCGGGGCAGGGCCGTGCACCGTCGCCGCGGTGGCCGGGCCAGCTTCCCCCCAGCTCCGTGCTCCCCGACCACCGCTCACTGCCAGGTGTCCCCCGCCGCCTCCCAGCCTCGAGCACCATCTGCGTGTGAAGGCCGCCCACGTTCAGAGCGTCAGACTCTAACGCGACTGCCAACTGGGTCTCCACTGGAGTGTCTAGCAGCATCTCTTCCCGTGGCCAGAAAGGGGCTCGTCCCCTCCCCCAAGCCGCTCCTCCTTCCAGGGCCTCGAGTCAGCCCTCCAGGCTCTGTCCCGCCCTCGGTCTCTTGTGTCCCCCCGGACCTGCCGGCCAGGCCTGGCCGCTTGACAGCCCGAACGTTGCCCCGTCCCTCCAGCTCTGCACCCCGTCCTCTCAGTGGAACCGTCCCCGATCCACCCCCCACCCCCCCCATGGCAGTGGCTTGTCCGTGCTGGCACATTCCAGCAGGCACGAGGGGCTTCCTGGAGGAGGCGGGGCTTGTGCTAATGTGGATGGGCAGCCAGAAGGGAGGGCAAAGAAGCAGAGTTGAGGGGACCGGTGTGCAGGGCGAGGCAGTGACCAAGCCAGGGGTCCGCTTCGGAAGGAGCTGGGGGCCCGGGGCCCCGAGCCTTGCAGTTTCCACCCCTGGAGACCCCACCCAGGTGGTTAATCTGCTTCAAGCAGCCCAACGGATTCCTGCCCGACCCATTCCTACAGCCCTGCCCACCCCCCGCGGCTTCCTCTGGCCCACGGGGTCAGAAAGGCTGGGCTGGGGCCCCGCGGATGGATGCTAACACACCTTCCGGGGGGTGCTGATGGCGCTGGATGTCGAGAGCCCCGGTCTAGCCTTGCGGAACCTGGTGACCATCGGGGCCTGGACCCCACCCACCCCTGCTGGACTTGACCAGCCTCCTGGGAAGGCCACCTGAGCATCTGACCAACCGCACGGGGCCGGGCCTCCCCTGGAGGAACCACACTGCCAACCTGCTCTCAGACACAGCTGGGCCAGCACTTCCAGAACCCCCGGAGCTCAGAGCCGAGGAAGCCAGAAACCCCGGGGGGACTCTGACCCTGTCCTTTCATAGGGACCACACAATGGCCAGGAAAGTGACAGTCACTGACAAGTGGCTGAACTGCAGCTTGAATTCGGGGCTTCTGACACTAAGTTGATGGGGTTTATCCATGGCCGTGCTGCTTTGCTCCTGGGAGATGGTCTGGACGGGGACGGGCTGCTGGAGATGTGGGTGCTGAAGCCTCCTAGTGGGTGGAGCCCGGGGACCGCCACGTGCCATCCTAGAGCTCACAGGGCGTGGCCCCCATGGAGGATGGCCCAGCCCCCAAGGCCCACAGCAGCAGGTTGAGAAGCCCCAGACTAGATGCAGGTCCTGGGGCCTCTGGGCGGGTCCAGGACCCAGAAACCAGGGACCCACCAACGCGCAGGGCCTGGAGCCCGCAAATTCCCGCCAGACTCCCAGCGAGGACCCCCATGGGCTGCTGGGACATCCAGTGAGAATCAGACTCGTGCAGCGTGTCAGTAAGGCACCACGTGTGTCCCCCTTCCACCCGGGGTCCCTCCTGGGGGCACACGCTCCCCGGCCCAGCAGCTGAGCCCCTCCTCCCCGGGCGCAAAGCAGAGCCCAGACCTGCACCTGCTCAGAGGTGGGTCAGCCTGCCCCGCCTCCGCCACCAGCTCCCACATGGGGTCCAAAGAGGAAAAAATAACAAACCCACAGAGCAGAATTACACATTCAACCTTGAGAAATTAGGCGGCCCCTCCCAGTGCCGGGCTCCACGACCCCTCCCGCCTTCCGGCAAGCACTGGCCACAAGAGCGGTTCATATTTAATAACGCAATTTACATTCTGCTCTCAACATAAACTATTGTAAAGGCGCTCTAATGCAAAAATACATCTGGCTTGTCAATAGTTTATCTTCTGGATCTGCATCTAAACCCCTGGGCCTTTCTGACTTATGGCTGCACCACTGTCTAATGAATAAAAAGGTGCAAATTATAGGCCCGGCTTTAATGCTCATCATAAAATTAGACGGTAGTTGCAAAAGCGGCCTTCTCCTGCCCACGGTGCAGCAGTGGCGAACCATAAATAAAGTGTATTTAATGTATCCCCGGGCTGCGCAAGCCCGGGAAGCAGTGTGTTATTGCTTGGCCTTCGACGGGTCCGCCACAAGTTCAATGAAGTGATAACGGATCCATCACGTGAATTTATGTTAACTGTCTCCTCGCAAAGCCATGGCCCCAACACTGTAAATAGCCTACGATCCTTCTAGCAGGCCTGCCTGCCGATAAAACTGTCACTGCCAGGCGGGCAGGAAGCACCTTCCGGACAGGGGAGGGGCCGT